>NW_009710892.1:0-62116 GCF_000703405.1 Apaloderma vittatum | reverse complement strand
CCTTCATTGCACAAGTGTTCTTGCAGTCATTGAGAATCAAATAATTTGGAAAGCGACTAGGCATTAACTAAGCTGCTGGATACCTACCATCTAGTACCAATTACAGTGACCAGAGATGGTCAAAAATCACTACGAATATAGCAGTGATTCCAAAATAAGAGTAAGATGTAAACAACTGTGCAAAATTCATTGTACTTTGCCAGGTGTTTCAATAAAATTTCAGAGTGGTGTCAAAATGCTGAAGATAATTTTTTTAAAAAGCAATTTGCCTTGCAATCACTGTGACTGGGTAATAAGTAGCACAAATTAAAATGCTGGGAAGGGGAAGGATCCCACTGCCCTCCTTAACTTTTCCTTTCATGATGATGTAGTTAAAACCGATGCATAAAAGCTGTAGGTAAGGAGAAAGTATATGTACAATCAGCCAAACTTCAAGACATTGTTAATGAGTGTACACAGAACACTGCCCCTTGTTTATCTAGTACTTTTTAACAAGCTACTTAACCACATCTACTTTTAGATAATCTTTCTCATTACTTGTTTCCTGATAGCGTTGGTCTCACATTTTTCTTCTTCCCTCTGCACCTTCCATTTATTATACTCAGCTGTGGAAACTTATTCCAAGTTCTTAACAACAATATTTTCTCACATGTTTTAATAATGTCTGTTACAATGGGACCCTATCATAGCTGCAGCACATTGGTCTGTACAATAACATAACTTAAACTGCTTACTGTAACGCACAACTTTTTCCTCCTTAATTTGTTATGATAAAAGCAAAAAGATACTTTATCTTTTCTGACTACAGAGGCTAACTAAACAAAAATTACAAAGTTAACAGAAGGAACACACGAAAGTAGGATATTAATTCCATTCAATTTGTTAAAATAGCATTCATCTATCAATGGCAATGTAGCTGCTTTGATTTTTCTGAAGTGAGTTACACTACCTTACACTGTTTCTCCAGAAAGCTTGGAGTTAGAGTGAAATTCAGGTCAGTGTTGCCTTTACACATAAGACCAGCATCTCTCATTTATTCAGGTAAGTGTGGTGTTTTTCATGCATTTTATCAGGCATAGTCAGTTTTTTGTCTCTTTGAGCCAGTACTGCTAAGTGTAACTTAATTTCCTACATTTGATTCAATGCTCTTTGACTTCATTTTCAGTTGCCAATACAGGAGCATTTCATTAAAGAGAGAAGAGTGGCTTCAGCTTTAACTTATGGCAGTTGTTTATGTCACAACGTCCCTTAGTAGTACTCCTTGTTTGCTATTGTTTGCACCAGGTGGCTACAAATGCTGTGAAAAAATATGATCCCTAAATCATACTTCTGATAGTAAGCTGCTGCCAAAAGAATGATGTCTTCTGAAAGGTGCAACAGTGTACACCAAACATCAACACAAACATAAGATGATTCAAGAAAAAAAAAGAAAAATACAAAAGAAATACGTAAAACACAGAACCTGAACTTTCAAGTTCCGGTTTTGTTCAAATCAATGTACTATGTTAATTATGTTTAGAAAGCTGAAATAGAACAGCAGGCTTAGATTATAATATAGGTTTTACACCTAAGCCCTTATAAAATAATGGCAAGATCCTCTTTGTTGTGCTAGAAAAGCACTGAGATCCCCCATTACCGGCCAAGAATCAATTTCATAGAATCATGTAACAGGAAGGGACCTTCAAGATCATCTAGTTCCAACCCCTAAATCAAATGCTACAACTCTACAAACCTTTATAAATTACAGAGAATATTCCTTCATTAAAAGCAGACATCTACCTCAATTCTACCTTTAATTTGACAGAGAATTTTAGATAAAGCAGGAAAGACAAATTCCACGGTTAGACCAAGATCTAATTGGTTTAATTGGAACTTCAATTTTCAAAGTCCATTATTTTATAATTTAAAAAAAGGCATCACCAACAAGCCACTTCACTGAAGTCAATTCTTTCTTTCAGCACACAAACAGCAATCACCGCCAACAAAAATACATGCTGTACAATTTTTTCTCCTCATCCCCTCAAATTCTTTAACAATTTCTTAATCACAAAAGGATTCCATGAGGGTGAAGTGACAACAACAGACACACCTTCAAGTCTAGGAAGCAATTCCTAGACATGTCTCAGGAACATTCATTTAAAAGAACAACCAATTATCTACAACGATTCCTTATGTACAAAGCACAACACATCATGCAGCAAGTCTGCTTAGGATACTGATGCAATTGAAGAGGTCAAAATGCAAGGCTAAGAACACAGAACGTTTTCTCACCTGCAGCTGCTGTTGTAAATGTGTGATTTCTGCAATTCTCAGTTCTCTAGATTTATTTGTACTTTCAATTTCTTGTCTTTGGGTAGACAGCCGACATCTGATATCCTGAAGCTTTCCCTCCAATTGATTTTTTTTATCATTCTTTAGAAAAAGAAGAAAAATATCTCTCTTTTTTACCAGAATGGTTTGCCATGCAAGTCAGGATGTAAAAAGCCCTTTTAATCCACATTTAAAAGCTGAAATTACAGAAAATAAGCAAACTACAGCCACTATTGTGTTTTACTGGCAGCGAAATCACTTACTAGAGCTTCCAGCTCAAATTCTAAGGTCTTCTTCTTTGCCTTCAGAACAACTATGTCCTCTTGTTCTTTGTTTCTTTGATTTAGGAGCTCTTGCCGACGATTACGCTCCCACTCAAGTTGCCGCTGCCTCTCAAGTTCCCGTTTTGCAGCCTGCAGCATTTGAAAAAATGAAGAAGACATGAAGGATCTGTTTTGAGAAACTATTTTAATCACCGATATTCATATTCTAAAGAGCAATTAAAACATTAATAGAAACACACTGCAAAACTGTGGACTATTCCAGCACAGAAATTGCTCAACTGTTTAAATGCTCACTTGAAAGCAGTGGTGAAGTGAGGCTTCGCTGTAAGCAGATAGGTGACTAAACAGAATATCCCTCCATTATAATTGTTTTCCAAGATCTAATTTTCCGATTTAACAAGTTGTTTCACATTAACACTACTCTCCAGGATAGCATCAAATCTCTTTCCAGCCTCCAACATTAGACATTCTGCAGCTTTGCAAAGAACAGTCAGATGCTGCTGCACTGAATGCATCATTATTTGGCAATGTGAGAAAATAACAGCTTTTTAGGTCAACCAGAATGCATTTTCTTTAACAAATTAACTGATCACAGGAAAATCACGGACGCCACGATGCCCATAAGTTTTTCTTTGTTCCTTCAAGCATCTCCTCATATCTAAGAAAATAATAATTACTATTTTCAAAGAAGTCAGAGGTTAGCAGCACATTGTCCTAGATCTAAATGTCTCATCTATTCATTTCACATTAAAAGTAAATAGACAGCTGACTCTTATCTTCAAGAGAAATTTAAGTTCATTCTTTGTCTGCTTACTAAAAATAACACCAAAATATTTCATATACACATTACATTTTGTTCTAATCAAATACATCTGCCAGTGACATAACCACCTTTTATCCAGTTGGTTACCTCTCTTCTTTCTATTTCTTTCCTCCTTTCCTCTTCTCTCTGACGTTCCAATTCTCGTTGTTTTTCCAACTGTTTCTCTAGTTCTAGTTGTCTTTTACGTTCTTGCTCCTGTCGCTCACGTTCTTTCCTTTCCTGCTCTGCCCGTTCCAGCTGGGCTAGACGTTCTTGTTCTTTGCGTTGTTGTTCCAGGAGAGCTTGTCTTCGTTTTTCAAGTTCTAGATTGCCGCGTTCAAAGTTTTCCCGTTTTTTATCTTCAAATGTAACTTTAATGTGTGGAAACATGGGGCAAAGAGGAATTAAACTCTGCTACCAACTTAAAAGAAACTAAAGCCATATATACCGGAACAAAGTGAAACAACCTTCCAGTAGTACTAGATGCAACTCTCAACTATTCATAATATAGCTCTACAGTTGATTCTAGGTTTTATCATTAACATTTATTTATATTGTAAATTCCCTTAAGCCCACATCCTTGGGAAACCAAGGTGTGAATTTAAGTTCCCGTTCCTCAGGCTTCTAGGTTTCTCCCAAAGCCCAAGTGGGTGTAATATAGACAAACCATTCAACAGTTAATCCTCTGTGAGGACACAGGATCTGGAGTTCCTCTATAATACTATTTAACAACAGTAGCAGCAGAAGAACCAACACTTCAATTACTACAAGGCAAAAAAGTCAGCTGATGATATCAGAAAGCTATTATGCAAATGACCAGAATGTATTTAAACTCGGTATTCTCATAAGATGACTCATTACTGTCAGGGAAAGAAATGGCTTGCTTAAGTTCTTCAGCAGCTGAACTCAAGGAGGCCTGGATTCCTGCAGATTTGCATTCTCAGCACTGACTGTCCTAGAATGACCTCAGTTCCAGCACGGGTTTCCTGACACTACTCTGCATATCCAGGCTTGTCCTCCCTGTTTCACATTCCTAGGTCCCTCCCCGACAGTTCCTCCAAATTATTCTTTCCACTTCACCTTCTGTTTCTTTTCATACCCTATATGTCCCATTCCCATAGCCCATATTCTATATTTCCCTCCCCGCATGCCTAACATACATTTTTGGCAAGTAAGTCAAGCCAAGATAGAGCAGATTTACAGCGTGCAGGCACTGCTTGACACATTATCCTGACATCTGCTGAATCAGTTGAATTCTGGCATTTTTCTAAGTTTGGCCCCCTTTCCTACTGCCAATCACCAATTTTCATAAAACTTGAAAAAATTTAAGCACTTTGATCTCTGTCAAGTTTGTTTAAAATTAGCCACTGGGTTCAAAGAATATTAGGATACAGGCTGGTAAGAGAATGTGATTTTAATTCCCACTGATTTAAGAAACCAAGCAAAAAAGGCGGGGGTGGGGGGGAAGGCAGGCAAAACACTTGCAGATAGCATGGACTTAAGAAATCATGTTCCAGGCTCAGAAAACACATATCGATAAGAAGAAACAGCAAATTCAAAGATGGCTGCCCAACAAACTAATATGGTCACTCAGCAAAATTACAGTAGTGACCAGAAATAAAAAATCAAAGCGTATCCAAAGTATGAAAATAGAACAGAACAACTTCTAGAACATTAAATAAGTAGCTATTGGCTTGTGTTACTACACTTAGGGGAAAGCTTCTAAAAGGCTACAAAAGCCAACAATAAAAACTCTTTCAAATGTCTCAAAAGAAGAAAAAAACTACCAGCCAGATTTAGCACCGTCAATGAAGAAGCAAGATGACATTCACTATTACAAGGGATCTTTACAACAGAAAATCTATACATCAAATACAGTAAAAGTAAAAAAAAAAATCTATACATCAAAAAAAAAAATCTATACATCAAATACAGTAAAGTAAAACATTACAGTTCCTCTTTAACTCCAAGCAGGAACAGCTTTAAAATGAAAATAAACCAAAAATACTAAAAGTAACAGGTTGCTAAATCCAGACAGTGCTGATCCATAGTTCAAACACAAAATTCATGAACTGCTAGCTGTGCTGTGCAATCCATCCGTCCGCGCTGTAAGACTAGAAGATGACAAGCGCAACACCAGTCTTTACGAAAAGACAGAATAACGATCCTGAAAGCTACAGACAAGTCGGTCTACTCCCACGCTGCGCAAAGTAGCAAAGGTCACAATTGCCAGCGAGTGAGTTGGTCTCCATGACTAAACATGACACCATGGAAGAACCAACGTAGGAAAGAGCTGCCTCTCAAGTCTAATAGACCCAACTGTATCAATAAGCAAGTTGAAAAAGAAGATCAATCAGGTCGACAGAGGAATACCTGCATGAATTCAAGGTCTAATAAAGAAACTAAGTCGAGGGAGTGGTTGACCTTCCCGACAGTAGAAGCTGCATACCAAAATCCTCTGATTCCTGACACACAAGACTTAGGCCTTGAAGAGCCAATACAGGGAAGTCACAACTCACCTGTTACCAAATGCTTCACTGTGAGACCTCAGTGTCAGCTCCTGCTCTCTCCCTTCATCCTCCTATGGCCAGGAATTACCCAGCAGACTGCCAGCAGCAGTTAATTATAAAATACAAACCAAAGACAAGGCTGTATCTGAACTGCTCACATGCAAATCGCCTAAATTAACCGGCTATGGAATGAGTCAGAAGGTCCTTGAGAACTAACAAACAGTTAAAAGATCAGAATTAAGGGGTGAAATAAATTACCAACTTTCACAACGACAGAAAGATTCTCAGTAGACTCCTTCAAAGATCTCTACTAGCAATTGTGCCGTTCAGTGTGCAACAATGATCTGGAAAAGATTGAAAAGTAACAAGACAGCTTCTGCGGCTGATGCCAGATAGTCACGTTATTAAAAGTAAAAACCTGACTGTGAAGAATCTCACAAAATCGAGTGATCTGGCAATGAAGAAGCAGAGGAAATTCAAATATTAATGAATGCAGAGTAGTGTACATGGGGAACATAAGTAATCCTAACTAAACACACACAGTCACGAGCCCTAAAATGGTTAATAGATTTGTGGAAGGATGTTAGCACTACCACGGAAAGTCTTCTAAAACATCAACTCAGATCTAAGCTGTGATCAAAGAGGCAACATAGAGCTAGGAATCAATTAAACAATTTAAAAATAATTTAGAACAAACCAGAAAAATACTATTACGGCACTGTATAAATCTGTCATGTTGCTGTATCTTCAACTGTGTGACATTCTGGTAGTCTTGGAATAAAATAGAGCAAAAGTAAAGAAAGTACAAAGAAGAGTGAGGGGATGACCAGAAGTGTTAAGATGTTTCCTATCATTTAGCCATTTAACATCTAGGAGGCTTTCTACACTTTTCTCATTCCACACCTTTCTTCCTTTTTATAAGTTTTTTTTAATTTGCCCAAAAGCAGAAATGGTGAAGCTTGTATATAAGAACACAGTTACACACACTGTAATGAAACAGGCCTTTTTAGGTATACTGTGGTCTTTTAAAGAGTACATAAGCCAAACTACACTCCATCTGAGTCATAAGACAGAGGTAGCAACAAGTTTTCCTTGCAGTCCTGTGTTTGCCGAGAGTGCGTAAGATAAGCAGCCTGAACACTGTTCACATCTCCATTGTCCCTCGCACGCAGGACCATGCAACAGTCAGGAATGAGCTGGACCAAGCGAGGTCTCGGTTATGCCTCTGACATGCCTCAAACTTGATCTGGAAAGAACACATTTTTTAATAACCCTTCATAACTCCACAGCACATAACCTGATGACGACACCTCTCTGATAACAGCACACAATATGTCTCTGGTTTTGCTTGCTCACCTGGTAATTTTTTTTCCAGTTGCTGCTGTTCTTCTTCTAATGCTGGTTCTTCTGGTAACCTTTGGTCTACAGATCCTGAACTTACAGCAGATATGCCACTACCAGAGCGTACTCGTCTGTCAATAAAACAATAATTCCAAGCTGCTTAAAAGAACTTATGCCTGCCAATTTTATTTATAATTTAATGAAAATATCCTAATTCAATGTTCCCTCAGTGTCACCCAGAAGATTTTACTCAGCTGCTGCCGGTAAGACAACAGTATCTTCCAGAGTCCCAAAAGCACACACTGTTGACCTGAGAAACCTAGTTCAAAGCTCACAGCAGCATGCAACTTGTTCAGCCCTGTCCCCAAGATCTCTTACTTGTGACCAATCTGAAGTTGGGGAAATGCTGACTGAAACGATAGCAAAAGTTGCAAAGACAGAGGAAGATCTCACTATAGTCAAGCTAAAACCAAGACTTCACACAGAATAAACAAAATATTGTAATTGTCAGGAAGATACTTAAAGAACATGAAGCTAAGATTGTATACAAAGATTTCTTTCCATTGCTGTTGCTGTCTTTCCCACCCATTTCTCCACAAAAAAAAGTGAAGTAGTGAGTCAACAGTACTATTCACAGGGATAACTGTATCAAAAGACATCTAAATTTGCTACAGTGTAAATTCAAGGCACGGTTTGAATTCCAATACATCCCATTTGCTCTACAGAATATAAGCTTGAGCTCTAACACTTTAAATTTATATGGTCAGGCTGACTAAGTTTTGGAAATTATGCTAGCATAAAACAACGACCAAAACTGTTCTTACAAAGAATTCTTGCTGCTCTTAGTACCTCCAGCAAAACTAAAAAGCTAGAAAAGCATTCCTCAACAAGAGAGCACTTCGTGCCATAGACGCAGTACTAAAAGTAGAGGGGTTACATTTCAGTCTCTTATACTTTATGTTCACAGGGCAGCTTTCTCAAATTAAAGAAAAACACCTTAGAAGCAAGATTCCAGAATTATAACCAGTTACCTAAATGAAGGTGGAATATACTCTGGAAGCAGTACAGGTGGCAGCGGCTGACCAGACATAGCTACATCAATTAAGTGCATAGCCAGAATAAACTCCTCGGCTGTAAGTTTTCCATCTTGATCGATATCAGAAAGATTCCTTTTTAAAGGGAAGGTAAAAAGTAAGTAAATTCTTAAATATTAAAAATCACTGTTAAAAAGCATAGTTTTAATGTATTCAGCTGCAAATTAATTCAATTTTCCACTATCTGTTCCACACTACTTCGTTTCTTCAAAAGAAATAAAAAGGAATACACAAATGCTTCACTATTTCCCACATTTCTTATGCAAGTCTGCCTTGAAGCTGCCCTTAGAGCCATTGCCTCTACTTAACTTGCTCTGTGAGTGTTGCCTGTGCCATGTGCTAACTGAGAAACGTTAACCATTGTAGTTTTCTTGGGACACCTTGTGAACATCCACTACACAGTATCATTTCGAAAAGAATCACTTCGGGTGTTTGGCAGAACTTTTTGGTTTGGTCTCCTTCTTCACTGGAGGCTCCTATCTCACATTCCAGAACACACATTTGCATTAAAATCAAAGCCGTTAACATTCTGGTCCTGACGAGCACAAAAACTTCTTAGCATTATGCACATATTAAAAATTAGGGAATGACATCTCTGGATGGCCTAAAACCAGTGCTCCAACAGATGCAGAAAATGCTGTTACTCATGTTAAAGTGATATCAGTCAAAATTTAACAGCCTAAACATCACCCCTGTTTCTCTAGCATGCTGCACTCTGAATCTCCCATGGTACTTTGAAAATCAAAGGTAAGCAATTTGTACACTCTTTTGATGTCTCAAGGTAGAGAACTTTGTTTATGGGATTTAAATTTGGAAGACAATTATATCCTCATTTGAACCACGCTTATGTTACTGAACTCTACAGGCTGGAGCACAAGAACAAGCCAGTAGAATAAAAATCTAGCTTGCAGAGAGATAATTGAACAGCTATCCTAACAGCCTGGCTCCACATCTTTGTTACGGAAATACCAGAAGAGCTGCTACAGAATAGCTGACAAGCTGCATATCAGTGCTTCACTTCTGAGCATCTGTGAGTCAGTGAATCCAATCCCAACATGAGAGTGACAAATCTTGCTCCAGAGAACAGCAAAAGTGGTTCCACTGCCACTAAGTATCAGGACAGGGAGCAATACTTAGGACACCAAAAGCACTGAAATCGACTCCTTATCTCAATAGACTTGGCAGTTCTTGGCAGTTCTGAATGTCAAAGATTAAAAAAGGTTTATGTTTAGAGCTCCTGGAGTACGCTGATGTCATTCCCCTGCCCACACAACCTACTTAAGTGCTGTCAATGAGCAGAGTATTTTTTGGTTAATCATCTGCCGGATGACTGGGTTGATTTTTTTTTTTTTTTTGTTACAGTAGCTTTGTTAGGAAACAGAGAAAGATAGTGCTTTTTAAGATACAACCAAAACATCAGTGCCTAGCAAAGAAAGCAAGTGCAACTGAACCATCTCATTAGAGTAACATGGTTGGCATCCTCACGCAGAATCACATGGGTTAGTGAGCTGACAATGGTTTTTCAGGCAAAGGCTTTTAAAGCATAGAAGTTAATTAGAAATAACTTTCCATGTAACAACAGGACCATAATCAACTTCAGCAAACAAGAAGTTGAAAGGAAAGAGAGAAGCTGAGGCAAATCCTTTTAAAATCCATTATTTTAAATGCAAGTAACTTCAACTCCTTGGAAATAAACCCTTAGAAACTCAACCAAAAAGCAGACAAGCCCCAAAGAAAGTGTGGTTCTGGATTAAGCTTCCTTCTGTACCATCTGGGCAAATGTGCAAGTTTCACTGGTGCTGCATCACATATGGCTGGGAACGTGGACAACATAGGAGGCTGAATATCTGGTTTGCCCACAAACCCCATAACTGAAACCTAACTTATAAAACCTCTACGTGCATGGTGTAAAAGATGCGCTTTTTACACTTTTGTGAAGCAATACTGATATAAGCATGGCAGTGCAGGTTTTGTTTTATAATGTTATACATTAAAAAGAGCAACATACAGCAATTTATCAGCAGAGAGAGACTGAAAAGGGAAAAAACATCCCACAGTATAGAGGTTTAAGTACAGTTTCCAGTTTGATGGGATTTGATAGATTTATTTTTACCATATTGTGGCCAGCTGAGTCTGGGGTAAACTTGACTGCATAAGAATAGTTCTTGCTTGCGGACCTATAAAGGTGAAACAAGGATTAACAAACAAATAAGCAACTTTCTCCTTTTCTTGCATTACCATGTAGCTACTCCACAAGCATATCTTAGTTCTGAACAGGTATCACTGCGTAGATGTTATCAGTATGAACTAGGGTCTCCCACAAAGGAAAATACTAAAAAATACATAAACCTTCCATTCTCTACCACAGTCTCTCAGATTTAAAAGAGAAGCTACGAAACACAACAAGATGCTCCCAGAACTAGTAAAACTAGGCCAGTGTACCATTCTAGTTTTCTTCTGAAACAACAGGCACCCTCATCGGTGGGTAAACTGAACACTATAAATTGCTGTCCAAGTTTCCACATAATCCATTGTACACTTTCCAAGAGTAACCTCCCAGTGCCAACTTATTTTCCAGAAAACAAAGGAATGAAGGTAATAAACCGACCCCAGCTATGATGAATATTTGCTTCCAAATAAGATCAGTTCGGTAGTTTGGGAGATGCGATCAGAAAAATATTGATAGTCGCAACAGAAAGAGGTGAGAGTTTCTTACTATCTGAATAGCATTCTAAATGTTATCTTAATTTCCTTTTACAGTTCAAAGAAGGAGACAACAAAAACTGCTGCAATACCTGTTAAGTGTCCACTCATTGTTTTATCATGGCTATTGAACAGCTGTCTGTACTTCAGTCTTGATGACTGAGGTACAGCCCACTCTGCCACAGGAGGCACACTAGAATTAAAAAAAAAGGATGGGGGAGGAAAATATAGTTTTAAGTTTAATAGCATGAATCTAACAGGTATAACAGGATGAAGTGCTACACAGACATCAAGTTTTATGCCTGAAGTGGCTCTTTCCACAAATATTCCCTTCTAATTCCTGAAATCAAAACACGTTTGACTCCTCGTTTCAAAACATTTATCGTAATTCAGTCTTAGAAGATGTTTGTTGGCAAAGTTGGATGACAGGCTTAAGAGCTTTCCTTATTTCTTTACTAGCAGAGAGAATGAAGTAACCTAAGCAGTTCAGAGAAGCTAAAAGTTTATACCCAAACATACAAGAGCAAATGCCCTACCAGTCAGCAGAAGCAATATTTCATTCTACCCTGTATTTAACTGGTTGTCTTAGTCAAATAATTCATAAACTGATTAAGAAATACAAGTCTAAACTATGCTGAAAGCATAGAAAAAAGCATGAAAAAGTTACACTTGAAAGCAATCAAAGTTCCTCATAATGGAACTCAGCTGACAAATGTAATATTCCCAGTTCTAATTCATTCACATAGAAGTTGAGTGCTGCTATTTGTAACTATAATTTCCCATGCCTGAAGGCTGACATGTCTTCATGCTGAAAAACAGTGAGCACACTTCCGTCTTTAGGTACATTCAAACTTTATCCTTCTTTGTTAAGACTGGAGAGGAAAAAGAAAAACAAAAACCAGCCAGACTAAAGCATATGTAATACCATACTAAACTGCAGCTTAAAAAATGAACCAAAGCCACCAAATCCTTTTTCCCTGGTCCACTGAGCAGACAGCATGATAAGATTTTTCAAAGATGAGCTGAGGAGGAGTATATGAATACTTTACTAATTGACTTCATCCCATTTTCACATGACAAGACCCAAAGCAGCTAATATCTCTATTTCTATTCTCTATTTCCAATCTATTGTGCTTTAATAATATTCTTTCCAGAGAGTAAAGCAAAATCAAGATGCACCTTAAATAAAAGAATCATTATTTTTAAAAAAACCAAGCTATTTAGTTTTATCCATGTGATTTCCTCCCTCACCAGTTTTGCCACATTTAGAGTTTCCACACACTAAGTCTACTTTCATCTCACATAATAGGTACAAATATATTTTGCCTTACAAACACATATTTACCCTGATCTGTGACATAAGGTTACTACACACTAAGTAATGAAACTCTCCTTCATGGATACTCAAACGGCAGTTTTGGAAGAAAAAATGCTTGAGAATAAAACAGTTGGCTCCTATATGTCAAACACCACGCACTCCAAGAGTTTGCTACTGGTTACATGGCAGACAGAGAGAGAAAAGCACTGCAAAAGGAATTTTGAATTTTATCCTTCTCAAAATTCAAAATAACTCTCAGCTAGAAAAAAACAATAAATACTTAAACTTTACATTTTGATTTCACGGACTTAGCTCTTCCTCTTCCCTTTGCCAAACTCTGCAAATCAATTACTCGGCTATCTGTTTTCTCCAGAATAAAACTTGAAGACCCACACCAGTTCATCACTCGGCATCAGCAGATGGCTGTGAAAGAACACGCCCTTCGCTGGCACACATTCCAGAGTTCCAGAGGCAGCAGCAAGAGAGCCAAGGAAGCTCCCAGTCTAGCCCAACTGGATTCAGAGAACCACGCAATTTCAGCTCAAGAAAGAAGTCATCTCATCTGAGGTTCATGCCTCTGATTCAGACAGAGTTACCTCCAAAACTGTGACAGCCCTCTCACGGAGTACCTAGAAGCCATTTCAGCTGAAGCTTCTTGAACTTCATTAGTTATAAATGCTAAGTATTGTCATAGAAAAAGCAAATAACTTCTTGCACCTCTGGAAATCATATCAAGAGCATCACTATTATGTTCCTGACAGGACTTTTCAAAGAGAAAAATAACTTGGTTTTTCTGAAAGATTCTTAGTCCTATTTGTCAATAAACAGTAGTGTCTCTTATCTAATACTGGAGCACAAGAAAAACCTGCAGAAGAAAAATAAAAATAGATAAATAATGTCCCAAGCCATTTTCTTCTTGCAAAAAATCTGCAGTATAGACCTGTGAGAAAGTCTGATTTATAAAGAGTTGGGTAATCAGCATCTTACCCCCTCTACGGAAGTTCTTAAAATTGTTAATTTTAAAGAGTATTACTTGTTTTGTTTTCAGACTAACAGGAGTGTCCGCGCAGTATTACACAATGCAAACGTGTTTACAGAAGCAAATACTTGTCTAAAAATCAAGCTTTCAAGAGTTTGAAGAGTGTTAACACACACTGTAATAGTTAATTATTATATTTCAAAGATTCACTATTGATGGAGCATTCCTTGTAAAACCACAGCATCCTATGAAATCCAAAAGCAGTATTTTTGATCTCTGCAAGTAAATATTATTTTAGAAAACAGCTTTGCAAAAGAGAAGTAGCTTTTCTAATTCGGAGGAACCAGATCCACACATACACTCATTCCATACGAACTTACCTAGCCACATCAAACGACTGCGCCTTTTGCAGTTTTGCATTCAGCTGTGATCCCGGACCAGATCTACTAAAGGAAGAACTCTTTGGCAACGTGGCTGTAAGTAAGAGAATAGATGTTTTTATCAGTATTAGCACTTTTTACTGTAACATTTTAGTGATGTTCAGTTAGCTACTAACATCAAATACAAGCATTATGGTTCCTCTGATGGCATCCCTTTCAAAGGCATTAAGTTAACAGTGTTTAACAAGATAGGTGAAAACACACAGGCATTTATCTCATGTCTTTTTACTTTTGCAGCTTTATGCAAACCCTGTTGAAACCAAATTATACAGTGATTGTTGGAAACTGTAGGTAGTCCTGTATTTTAAAGTAATGCCAACAAATGGCAGTATTTCAGTAGTTATAAGGAGAGGACCAATTTCTAGGGAACAGTTTACTGGCAAGCCAGATTTATCACACTGCTGTTGTAACAGGGCGAATATTTTGCTCAACGTGACTGACTGTTACAGTATGGTATGGCCACGCTTCTTTGAACTTTTATACGAGTTTGCTAACCAGTTATGTCGGGCTAAACCAAAGTGCAGTCCTCACGCAAAGTCACTCTTTAAAGTAAGCTAGAATGGCTAATTCCATGTCTGCTGTTCTCTGGATCCAAAGAAAATGGTAAAATAACTTGTTAAAAGTAAAAGAGTAAACAGAGTCTCAGTGTGTAGCATACCAGGATGAGCAAAAGCAGGCAGAGGTTGTATAACAGCAGGAGCTCCGTTAGCCAGGGGAGGTACTGCTGCTGCAGGAACAGAAGATACTAATGGTGGAGACATTCCTACTACTGGAATAGAAGCCATTGGCACTGGGGCAACGGTTGTAAGAGATGGCATGCTGGCAATGCCCCCAATACCTATGGGCAAGAAAAGGAGATATTTTTTTCTAACTGAGAGACTCCTAATATGATACAACAGTCTAACTGCAGGCTGCAACCCAGCAGTAAAGCCAGAATTCAAGAGCAAATTGAAATGGAAATTTCCACACGGTCCTTGAAAGAACTCTTTTAGTCCGCTGCACCATTAGCATGGCAGGGGAACGTAAAACAATGCAGAGGGAACAACATACCGCTTTATAATGTATGCATATACAATCACACTGGATGCAACACTGCCCAAAAAAGTCTATTAGCATTTGCTGAAGAAAAGAATTGTTTGCCTTGAACTCAATGAAGAGCAGCACTGTCAACTTCCAGTGAGTAATGAATCCAAAGCCTACATTTAGCCACAGCTGAAAAGAACGAGCTTCAGGACAACTGCTTGCAGCCTATTGTCAGGATGAAACAGTGCAAAGCTAATAGGGTAAAGCACAGTAATGAGGTATTTTAGGTGTAAGCACAGTTGCATGGATAAGAGGGAGGTTAAGGAGGTCCAGTCATGCCAACAGGAAGAATGAGGGTGCTGCAAATAGCTGAGATCAAGTGTACAATGAATGAGAAAAAAAGAAAATCGAAGATTTTGCTGGTTTCCCTGGGGCTTTGACTGTATTATGTCTTTTCTCACTTAAAACAGTACTTGCTCTGTTCAATTTCACTAATTTCTGACAGACAGAGATAAAACTGCTTGTAAAACTTGTGGAAGCAACAAATGATTGAACAATATGGCTGCACTATCCCCTTTTCTTATGGACAGCAGTGATTCTTAGACATCAGTCAATTTGAGTCAGAGCAACAACTAAGACAGAAAGGTAAAGAACCTCTCGCTATAGAACATCAGCAGAACATCAAGGTGTCAAATACGTTAATTTAGTTATTTTCCTCTCACCATCCCATTTTCCTTACTCTTTTCCCTGAAATCATGGCAACCTTGGTAGTAACATAACCACGAGAATTAAATTAGCAGCTGTTCTAGCTAATACCAGGGCAGCGCTGTTCATAAGATAAAAGCAGAGGGGTGCATTACTACCAGGACTTGTAAAAAGTCAAGAAAAACACAGCTAATCTTGCCAAAGCTGGAGATCCCTTAATGACAACAGCTTAAATAAAATCTCCATCACTTTGGAATGCATTAGTCTTGCTACCTGATGCATCTTTTTTCCCTGTAAACACTTCTATTTGGAACATATTGGGAGCAGTATAAAATCTGAAGCAAACAAGACCTCAACTTATGTTATTCAGTATGGTCAGGTGCTAAAAGCTCATTGAGATTTTATTGGCAACATGTGCACTCACATGGCAGTGTTTGTTTTTGAGTCCACATACTTTGAGAAGTATTTTGTCCTAAAAGTTTCTTTTAGAAACTGCAATATGACAATCAAATTCAACTTATCATGCTACAATACAAGCTAACGAGGAAGAAAACAAAGAGCTTACCAAATCCTGGTGCACCAGGCAGAGCAATAGGTGGCTGCTTCATGACAGGAGGCAGTGAAGATGGGAGCTGATAACCTTGTAGTTTTAATTTGATAAGTTTCATAGCTATTGAAAACTCCAACTGATCCATCCTCCCATCATTGTTCATGTCAGCTAGAGCCCTGCAAAATATACGATTTTCACAGTAAGATTCTTACATTACGAACTCCAGTAACTGACGGAGGAGCTTGCATGTATATTCAAGACTAGGTAACTTCCACTCAAAATAATTAACGCCAGGCTAAAAATGGTCATGAAACAAGATGCTGTTTAATCAGAGAGCTTCTTGGTTTCTTTCTCAAAGTGAGTAACAAATATTTTTAAAGTTGCTTTTCAACTCTTACAGGAACTACAGTGAAGCATCTAGAGAAAGGTTAACGTGATTCTACAAAAACCGTGTAAAATCACACAAATGAAATGACATGGCATTACAGACAACATTGCAGAGAATCAATGACTAAGTCTGCAAATCTGTACTTTAGCTACACTTAAAACAAAATGTACCCTAAATCTCTGCACTTTAGTAAACACCATTACATCTGAAAGTGTACAAATGTGTTTTCAGTTAAACAATAGTACTCAAGATAAAACACTGAGCCTAGACCCTGAATAGGCTTTCATGTAAAGTAGTGTGACTTAAACAGTCTTCTTTTTGTTTCTTCATTTGATGGTTTAGAAAACTGGGCTCAGCAGGGAATAGGGTTGGGAGGTTGGGGGCAGAGAAGCAGCAAGAATGTTAGTTCCTGCAACTGCAAACCAAAAAGCAGAGTAAATGCACATTAACGGTGTAATTAGCTGTATGCTTGGTTTTAAAAATTATGTTAAATTTTTTGCATTCATTTGAAGAATTAAGTACGCATTTCCTATAGGAATTATATATGTTTTTAAAGTTCATGCATACATTTACATGTCAACATAAAAGACACAGGCAGTCTAGTTAAACTAGATTGATTTCTGACCAAATCTCTGTCAAGGAAAGCTTTCAAAAAAATGTAAAAATCTATCAAAAAAGAACTCCAATAAGTTGACAGTTATTTATAATTGATACTTAAATAAGTAAACAGCCAGGTAAACGCAGTGGCAAAGCACTCACAAAATGAAAACCCTCCCATCCCAACCAAAATAACTCTATGAAAACTCAATGAAGAGGCAGATACCAGCAGAGGTTGCCACAGGTCAACCACACATCTTAAAGGGCTTCTCCCCAGTTAAATGTTTCCCCAAAACTGGAGGCACTCCAACCCTTCCCAGTATTTATGGCACAGTGTTTTCAGTGGTGTAGCTGTCTTAATCCATCAATTTTGATGCCACAAGGCTAAATAATACTACTGAAAATCTGGCAGCAGTATTTAAAGAAGAAAGTCACAAGCAAATTGTAGACTCTGAGGCTTACAGCTAAAAAGAAAAGTACGCATTGCACTGTTCCTGAAAGATGTTGGATTACCACATATATTTCATCGAAGAACAAGTTTTGACTGTGAGAACTTCTAGGTGTTGTTTCCTGAAGCTTCATATCACAGGGAAGATCAATTTACACATAAAATCTGCCTGCTCTTCAGTAACTTGGAAACTTCCTGTAATCCCACTGTCAGCAAGTTTGGGAGGCCTAAATTTAGTCAAAACTGTTTCTGGGACTCACATAGCATAACCTGATTTGGATTCAAGCTTCAGCCATGATTGCTAAGCACGTGGCTCATTTGACAAATTAAAATGATCCTGCTGTAGCAGTAGGACTTGATATATGGCAGTCCAACCAGCCGAAGGAAAAGGAACGGCCAGCATGGCAAACCTAGACCAAGAAAAGTACAAATTTGGAATGTTCCTTGCAGAACACCACTGCTTTAGAATCTCAGCTTCTGATGATTCTTTCACGAAGAGTAAACAACACTCTGGTACCTCCTGATACACTGGCAGCCTAAGTTAAATTGGCAGATGTAATGTTTTTGTCCCCCTAGTGAAGGCAGGGGAGCCCCTCTCCTAGGAGTGTTAAGCAACAGCAAGAAGAGTCTGCAAGAGCTGTTAATTATAGATGTGTATTACAAAATAAAAGGTATAGTTACTGCTAGAAAATAGTTAAAAATACAAAGTGGACTTGTCACATTTTGTTATTGAGGATATCCATGTTCTGTTAATTCTGAAGTATAATGGCTTTCTCTGGACACAAAAATACTAAGAGTTTATCAGCTTCCATGATATCTTTCTGTCCAGCAGGGTGTATGTACCACAAGCCACTATATGCAAACCTGCAAACAAACTGCATGTATGCACTATGTAGTGCTTTTCCTACCATACAATGAAACAGGTATAATCCCCAAAATGACACGTTTGCATCTCTCTCAAATTTTCTCCATATAAGAAATGTTAATATCGACTTAAAATTCCTGTAAAAAGCTCAGATTAATTTTGAAGAATTTCACAGTTTAACTACAATTAAGAATAACCATTCTATCTATTTTTCAGCAATAGCATGGAAGTATCCCACAAAGCGCTGCAGAATTTTTGCTGCCAAAATCATCGCTTAGGCTTACAAGGAACAGTATAACTCAGTACATTTTCCTCTTCACATACCTTTTACGTTTTACAATCAAATCAGTTCATATAACATGCCTTAGCCACCACCTACAAGCAGCGATTTTTGATTTCTAAAAGTCTCACTTGGGAGAAATGCATGCTGCAAGTCTTAGAAACCTGAAACATTCAAGAGGCAAAAGGTATTTGGGATGTTAGAATGTCAGAAACTTAATGGCTAAATGTATTTTCTGAACCCCTTTTGTGAGTTTTGCACTAGAAAGTAAACCAACACACAGCAGCTGAATACTGAGGGTAAGAAAGCCTGATTAGAAAATCATTGAGTATTAAGGACAATGGAAACCAAGAGCAGATAATTAGCTTCATTTAATTGACGCTTACATGCAAACACCACACTGCTTTGAAGGCAACTACAGAAAATTCAAAAATATCCAACAAGGAAAACGTGTGGGGTTTTTAACAAAAGTTTAGTTCAACACTTGCTCAGTCATTCTTCTGGCAGATGCCCAGTGGAAACGGGCAGTAAAACCCAGGCTGATATAGCTAGCGAGCTAAGGATTTGCACAAGAACAGAGCTAGAGAAATTGATCTGGATAAACCTACTCCAGCAGATCTCTGACTGCACTCCAAGCAGTCAGTGGATCCCTGACGACTTGTTGCTCAACATATGGAGAAGTCAGTCAGCTCCGTAGTGATCAACTGGTACCGACATCTAAAATAGTCACAAGCCCCCTTACATCTTCGCATTTGAGCGAAGTAATTACACAAGTTGTATTTATAATAGTCTTATTTGTTCAAGCTAAGTGGCTTCTACACATTCTGTAAATACTTGGATTTATAAAATTAAAGCCTTTCCATGAGTAAAGCACAGGCAGAGTCCCTCAAACTGTTACAGGTACAGCCATGAAAATGCCGTAAGAGTAAATATCCAACTGTAGGCAACCTTGATTCTCCAGGAATATTTCCAGTGTACTGCTAAAACTCAGTAAGCCTTTGCATTCTACATGAGAAATATTAATTGTCCAGTAATAAGAAACTTTGATGTGTACCAGTCTCATTGCTTTAATGGAACTCTTATTCACATAATCATCAGTAGCTTTTAATTTAATGCCTGACCTTCTGTTCAACTCATTTACTCTATGTCAATGGCTTTGTTATTTAAATTAGCAACACAAATTTCCGTGAGAAAGATTATATACAGACTACAGAATTTAAATACATTTTTACAGCATGCCAACAACTACTGGCTTTTGTCTGACAAAATCTTTTATGCAAAAATAGGACAAATTTAATTTCTAATTATTGAACCTAGTGTCATGCTCTTAGATTACAGTGTTACTTTTGAATAAACATCACCTTAAATGCAGTGAGTGGCTGACACTAAACACTAGCTAATTTTACTGTTCTGCTTCTAATAAAATCTGGAATAATGTAGAGTTCTTACATTTGTTTTATTTAAAAGGTCTGGCCGGAACGAGTGCAGAGCAGTAAATGGATTAAAGACTGACTAAATAATTATCATACATTATAGAACAGGCCTGTGTTTATAACAGGGGTTTTCTAATGAGAATAGCTGCAGTGAAGTTCATCAAAATGCCAGGTTTCAGGTGCTGACAAAATTCTTCCCCTACAGATCTTTTCCTCCTCCTTTCTCTCCTCTTTTCTGCAGAATGCAAAGACAACTTGATTATTTTTGCATTTATGAGGCGAAAAAACTGAGCATGCACAGCTTCTTTCCATCAAATTTGTTTATGATTAGCCTACAAATCATCTACCTCCATGAAAACAGCACAGTGTTAAGACAAGGAAATCGCCCTGCTGTTCAAAAAAATCTGAATTTATTTAGCTTTACAATCTGATATTAAATTATACAATCCCACACTGCATTGTAAAACTCAGCCATAAGTAGAGAGGAGAAATTCAGTCTTTAGCATCAGCCACTCAACCAACACATGTGTAGTAAAAGTTACAACTCAAGAGTTTCCACCCATAACCTTTCACTCCCACACTTGGACACATATTTAAGGTTGTGAGGGAAGCGTATGTCAGAAATAGGTAAGTCGACTGATGGCTTTAGCTTGTCCTGAAAAAAATCAGTAACTCTAAATGCATGAAAAACAGATGGCGGTGATTTTTTTTAGTACTCATTTAATTCCAGAAAGACCAGCTACACAGAACATGCTTTTTGAGGCCACGATTCATAAGGGCTTTAGAAGAAAGCCAGATTATTGCCTACTTAAAAACAGTTATCTTACAAGCCATTGCAGTCTCAATTCAAAGCCCACTTAGAGGCTTCTTAATAGATTACCAGCTTGGCAGACTCCAAAGCTTGTAAGGGGTAGAACAGTAAAGAAGTTGTCAGGACAGATCATAATAATTCCAGTAATTTGCTTCACTGAGGTTCCAGATACTACTTTTTTGGTTTTTTAAACGCATGATGAAGAGAAGGGACACAGAAATTCCCAATGCTAAAAAAAAATGTTTTAAGGAACGTGAATTCTTGGGAAGCTTTGATTAATGAAGAAAATTAAAATAAGATGTACTGCTTAGAGTCTCATCTTAGAAAACAATTACACCAACTGCAGAATATTCTCAAAGCAGCTCTTGCAGCAGAAGACATTAAACAGGTCCTTCATCTAGTGAGCTAGCTAGCATTTCTCGAAGTTCTAGTGAAAACTACTTTTTCATTATACAAAACCAGCAATTCAATTTTATTTAAAATTAAAATACAAGACAGTGAAAATCCTTATACTGCTCACTTATGCAAACAAAATTCTCTCACTCATTTTTGGAAACTCACAGAGATAGAGGACTAGATTTTTCTGCAGAGAGCTCTGGAAGCAGTATGGTCAATCACTCATGAGGCCAATCCCCCCTGCAGTTCCTTTCCCAGTTGCCTTTTCTATACAAGAACTTCCAGAGCCAACAAAACAGATGAAACATTGTATTAGAATAAGCTTGTCTATAAACAGCTGTGGGTAATCCTTCATGAAACAAATGCTAGGCTCCTATCTTGCAGATAGATTAATACAATCAACTATATTCGAAATAAATAGACTCATAGGAAAAGATTTCCAAAATATAGCATACACACACTTCCACATTTCTAGGATCACAGAATTGATTTGAAGAGTTTCACAAGTTGCTTTAACTCAGAATAATAACGTTCCTTCCTTAAAGACTGTTGCGCCTCCTCACTCTAATAATCAAATGTCATCTTAAAAAAAAAATAAATTTAATCTATTTAGGAAATAAAGAACATCAATAGAAAATAAGTTTTGTGCAGCTTGTATCTCTCATGGGGATTCTGGGCTTATTACTCCAGAACTCCCCTATTACAGTACTCACGAACTTCTATCAATGCCAACAGAGATTCAGACAGACAACATTATAGAGTATTGCTATTAAACCACAAAGCAAGCGTGCCACTCTGAGATTTTACTCCTGGGAGCGAAGACAAACAATGATCCACATTTTTCAAAGCAGTCTTGAGTGTACTGTGACGTCCTTTGCAGGCCGCAAAGGACTTTTGGCCACTGAGCAGTTTTAACTTCTATTGCTTCTGTGAGACAGCAGTAATCTGTGGTAGGTTATAAAAAAATTTCATTGACAGATCAAAAGAATTAAATCTTCTGAGTTGTGGGAAAAGGAGGTTTTCCTTTATTTTTCTTTTTTTTTAATTCTTTCTTTCTGTCTGCAACTATTTTCCTACCAGTTATTACTCTAATTCAAATTAGGAATATATACAAGTGATCTAGATTTTTACTTAAATATTTACTTCTCCTAATTCAGAGATGATCAAAAAAGAAGGGAGGCAGTGAGAAAGGGATGTCTACATGCTTTTTTATGATTTATAAAGGCAGCACAAATAAGTCTTAGTTCAGCTTTATTTAAATAAAAAGTGCGAGTTCAAGTCTTGTCTCTATGACAACTACAGAACTAGTGGAATGATTCTCTCCCTCTCAAGAGGTTGAAAACCTGAATAATTCAGAGGGGAAGAGATTTTAGTCAGACTATTTACAACTGTTTAGCTTTGTTAACACCTATTTAGCGATAATGACTATGAACATTTTTTGAGAAAGGACAAAACTTCTTTCCTTGTTTAATTAAGAGGCAAGAGATGTCCCACAGGGACATTTGAATTTTCACTGAATCTTCAGCAGATAAGATAACTAGACCAGATTTGATATTTGTAAGATGAAGATAATACAAAGAGAAAACATATTTAAAAGCCATGTAAATCCGGCCCCTCTTTTAGGCACGTGTATTTCCAAAGCAATTGTTTTTCTTGAAAGAAAATAATTCTCTTCCTTCTTCCTTTAGAAGTCCTTACTACAAGTTTTTGTAACTGCAATAAACTACTCTCCCTTTCAAACAGTTAACAACAGAGGAGAAGTTAAAAGATTTCTCAGAAGTTATCCATTCCTCTGCTGCTTTTTTCCCAATCTAAAATGAAAAATAGCACAATTTCGCTCTGTCTAGCACCAAAACAAGTTTCAGTAGTGATATACTTAACATAAATTAAGAATAACCTGTGCAAGTTACCATGTCTGAGTCTAGCAGGGTCATATAATTTGGAGTAGAAACAACTGCAATCCTGCACAAAGAAACATTTTGGAAATGTTTGTGATGTGTAATATACAGCAATGGAGATTTTGATCAGTCTAAACTCACCAAGGAATAGCAAGAATTTCAAGCTTTCAAGCTGTGTCTCCAATTTCAATGAAAATAGTATCAGTCTTAATTTTTGTAAAAAATATTTCAAGTCTCACAGAGGCTCTCCCATTAAGAGGTTTTTTTAATACTAATTAATGTGCTGAACGATTGTTTTAGTAGTTTAATAAAGCTGAAAGCATTTAGTAATTTGAAATGATGGTCACAAATCACCAGCTTCAAAACCGCTATTTGTAGAAGGATGCCTCCTTCCAGTAACTGAACGAATAACTTAGGAACTCAGCCAGAACATACTGCAGAGCATATCTGCCTTGTAGACTTTTGGAAAGGATGCTGAACTAAACTGCTGACTTTAACCTCCAGGCTGTGAAACAGAGTTACTGTCCAAGTATGTACTGAATAACTTCACTCTGTGGGATAACCCCAGTTCTCCCATTCCCTCTCATATACTCACCATATCTGTGCTAATACCGGTTGAGGTAACCCAGATTGAAAAAAAAAGTTTCTAGCTTGATCACCTATAAAATAAATAGGACGTTATTTCAGAAAATGCTAAAAATACCTCTAAGAAGAAACACAAAATCACAAGTCAAAAATATCTAAAACAGAAGCAACAGTAAACCCATAAATACTTAATGCTATACATACATAACAGAGTATGATATTTATATTTATTTTGTCTCTTGCAAACCTATCAGATATTTCCAACAAGCACACCCTGTTTAAGTCTGCAAGAGTCAGCACCACGAAAAGTCAAGCAGGCATAAACATTTAGGGCAATAGGAAACTCACAGCTCCTAATCGGTGTTAATGGCTTCTGCCTTGTGAGAACAAGAAAACTTTTTCTTCCAGTATAAACTCTTATCTTAGCTCTTTTGGAAGTACAATGCCAGTCAGCTAACACAAACTAAATAAAGTGGTCTTTACCACTGTGAACCTGCCAAGCCACCATTAAAGTAAGGATAGCAAAACAATTAAAAAATGATTAGGCACTGGGAAATGTTGTCCTCTGTAAAGGAAAGTTGTAAACAGACTAGAAATAGCACTAAATATCAAAGGTCAACAAAAACTGTGGTATTTTGTACCTTATCTGTCACACAACAGGAGCAGAAACAATCAAATTGTATATTTAGAGGTATGTATGGCTGTGATGAGACTCTGCTAAGAATCCGAATCTGATTTCACACTCTGGAAACTAGTTTAGGTAGCACTAAAGAAAATGAAATGCAACAAAATAACCTAACAAAAAAGTAGGCATCCTACTGCCTTTAAACCCAAAGCACATTAGTGGTGTTCAATGAAAATTTAGTAGGATCAGTGCAATTGCTTTACTTGCAGCTTTGCTTCCCACAACTTCAATCAATTTTCAACTTCAATCACTTTGATTTTTTGAAGAGGGCACCCACACTGATTTCACTAGTTTAAACAATCAGTTCCTGAAACACATTTCAGTTAAATTGATACATCTTTATTTAAAGAGACTTCTTAATCTGTTAGTATGATAGTATTGTGGGTTGACCCCAGGCAGTAACTAAGTACCCAGCTGCTCTCTCACTTCGCTCTCGCCAACAGGATGAGGAAGAGAATAGAGACAGCAAAAGTGAGAAAATTCAGACAAATCATTGGTCACGATAAAGACAGTTTAGTAAGTGAAAGAGGAGAAAAAATTACCTGAAGTGATGCAAAGGTAATCACTCACCACTTCCCACAAGCTCAGTCACTGAGCAATAGCAACCTTGGAAGACAACAGGCCCCTTCCCCCCAGGTTTTGGGGAGCATGGTGGTATGGGATAACCCTTTGGTCAGCTGTCTCTGCTACAGCCCCTTCCCAAATTCTTACCCATCCCCAGTCTACTTGCTGGGGGACTGCAAAGCGAGAAACAGGGAAAGCCCTGAGGCCTTGCAAGCACTGTTCAGTCACAGCCACAAAGTCCAGAACATGGCACCATACAGGCTACTATGACCACAAGCCAGCAGTGTGCCCAGGTGGCCAAGAAGGCCAACGGCATCCTGGCCTGGATCAGGAACAGTGTGGCCAGCAGGAGCAGGGAGGTGATCATGCCCCTGGTACTTGGCTTTGGTGAGGCCTCAGCTTCAGTCCTGTGTCCAGTTTCAGGCCCCTCACTACAAGAGGGACATCGAAATGGTGGAGAGGGTACAGAGTCAGGCTACCAAGCTGGTAAAGGATTTGGAGCATGCGTCATGTGAGGAACGGCTGAGGGATCTGGGGCTGTTTAGTCAAGAGAAGAGGAGACTGAGGGGAGACCTCATCGCTCTCTACAACTACCTGAAAGGAGGTTGTAGCAAGGAGGGGGCTGGTCTGTTGTCCCCAGTGGCGAGTGACAGGACAAGTGGAAATGGCCTGAAGTTGCACGAGGGCCGGTTCAGGCTGGATATTAGGAAAAATTTCTTTATTTAAAAGGTTGTCAGGCATTGGAACAGGCTGCCCAAGGAGGTGGCTGAGTCACCATCCCTGGAGGTGTTTAAGTGACGATAGGTAGATGTTGTGCTGAGGGACATGGTTTAGTGGTGTTTATAGGGCTAGGAAACGGTTAGACCCAATGATCTTGAGGGTCTCTTCCAATGGAAACTGTTCTACAGTTCTATGAAGGAAGTTAACTCCATGTCAGCCAGACTCAAGTTAATTCACTGAGCGCTTTAAAAGCACTATAAATATTACTAGGCATCAGGGTGATTGCACATCCTGAACGCTAACTCTGTAGTTTGTATCAGCTGGCTCTATGCAACGGATCTGCTTTATAGAGCCACCATTGTAAACCATTTGAATCCCACTTACAGAAAAATCAAGTGTAATAAAGCAGGTATACGGTTGGTAAACATCAGAAAAATATCTGAAAATATCAGAAAAGATGGGGTTGATGTGGCAAGACATATGAAAAACAGGATATAAAATTAGTAAGATCTGTTCAATTTTTTAAATTCTTATGCACAAATGTCACCCAGGCAACTCTGTAAACATTTAGACTCATCAGTTAAGATTTAATTAAATGAAATTAGAACAGAAAACTATTTCATACCAGTGATAAATCCAGATGTTGGTTTCAGACTATGGAACTGTTGATCATGTTTAGCTCTCTCCTCCACAGTAATAGCCCAGATATCCAGGTTGCCTAGTTCAAAAGAAATGGAGAAATAAAATTAAGAAACGTTATGTCAAAACAGCACTATCTTTATTTCTGAATGTAAGCATATCATATCACACAGGACTCTCTGAAAACAACACAGATACAGAAGCCGTTCACCCAAAGCCTATAGCCGAAAGCTCCGTGAATTCTTAGATAGCCAGTTAGGACTTACAATCTTACTAGAACTAAGTGTTACCAAATTAAGATGATTTCTGAGCACTGATTCCCTTACCTGGCTCCCACAAAAATTTAAGCTACAATCACCCCTACACCCACCCTACATCTGCATATCAAAGAATATAATTCAGAAACTTCGTAACACTAGATGCTTAGGGGAGTGGGAGGTTGGTTGCCTTTCAGGGCACGCCCAGCTGAAATGCAAGTTCTTCTAACTGAAAAGGTACCTCAAATAATCGGTCATGTACTATGTGGTTCTGTACTATTATAAGAGAAAAACTCTCCTTACTTGTCTAGGAAAAGTATGATTCAATCAGATAGTAAACATTTTTCAAGGGCAACAATAGCACAGGAAAAAGTGCTCCTCATTCTTCTGAGAATGAATAATACAATTAAGAATGTTACACAGCCAAGATTCTTCATCCCACATTCATAAATTGTAGGTGAAGAATTAGTTTACGCTGAGATTTACTACCGCTTCTACAATACATCCTTCCACCACACTTTCTTCATTTCTACTTCCATTTCTGCAGGAGTTCCTCTCCGCTCTCCCCTCCTGCACACATTCCACTTTCATCCTTCAGGTTATTTCTACTCAGAACAAACATATCTCTACTTCCACTTGATACCTCCAACGAACTCCCCAACATTGTGTTTCCCATTTGTTTCAACAACTTCTAATCAGTAAAAAAATCATGATTTCAACATCTGTAGAAGTACATTGTGCTGGTGCACCTTCCTGTAACTCCTACTGTATAAGAATGTAATACTATGAAGGCATCTAAGTTAATGGAATCACAGTTTTATTGAAGGAATATGAAAAGATAAAATGTTGACTTGCAGAAAAATAAAGAGGAGATCTAGCATTCACTCTGTTTCAGCACTAAATTCTCAGAGATTAAATTTCAGGTAACAAGGTCCACAAGTATTTCAAATTGCTTGCAGGCTGAGGCAGAATTAGATTCAGCAGTTATGGAGAACATGAGAATTTCCTGCCTCTTGAATTTCTACTATTTAAAATCTACTTCCTGTGGCAAAATGTACTTTGGAAATGGGCAAGGTGGAAGAAAAACATTCTTTAAATGGTAGATTTCATTAACGAAAGAAAAGATAGATTCTTTGTAAAAAAAATTATCATCTCAGTTTCAGGTAATCTATGTACTTCTAGAAGCAGACAGGCTAACATTTCAGAGAAGGGACATTTTAAGATTAGTCCAAAAATCACAGAATGTTAGTGATTAAGCTCACAGAGGCATTGGAAATAGATTTTATAGCTGTGCTCCCTATAGGGATGAAACAGGCCTCTTCTTTGGATATGAACATCGCTAAACACAATAGTTCACGTAAGTAATTGTCTCTCCCGTCTTCCCATGAACTCCTGACAGAAAGAAAGGAATGCTGTTATTAAGACTTTATGACCAATGTGTAGACTAGGCCAATTAGTCTAGGCCATCTAGGAGCAGATTAGCATCTCCCTGTACTGGAAACGTGACTACTCCAGCCTAAGATCCTATGGCTGGATGTAGTAGCTTATATAAAGGAGAATTTCTTGAATATAATGTGAGGAGAAAAAAAAAAACAAACCCACAACACCGACACGAAATTTGCAATGATTTGTTGGCTTGCTCTCTCTCAATTTGAGGTATGCATGATTCCATTACAAAAAAAACCCAAATAAAACAAAAAAAGCACACCAAACCAACCCCCAAAAAGCACAATCACCAGCAAAAAACCCCAGCTGCTCCTATCCTTTTGCAAAGGAGGCAATAAACCCCAGAATTAAAAACTCTTCTAGCATGAGGTAACCAAAAATGCATTCTATTAACTATTTTAAAACAAAATTGGTTAATTTCTTTTCTGTAGTCCCTGTAACTAGAATAAATGAATGTCAATATTTACTCTTCCAGATGGACATTTGGTTGGTATTGAAACAGTAGATCTCCTTTGTGGGACATAACATCAAAAAAGCCAGTGCTAAACCAAGCAAGCCTCTTCAGTCAGAAAAGTATAAATGGCATTCTCTGGCATCGTCTCATTTCTATCTTTTGTTACTTGAGGAAACAGTAAGACTTATGGGAGGGCACAAAGCAGGATCCTACCCAACACCAAGACATCATTCATGGCTTCAGATCCTCGATGCCAAAACAGAGGTCATGGAGCTTTTCAACATATTTGGATACAAAGGAGCAGTCATCAAACCACAAAATTGACTCATAAGCAAACTATTCTTGACTGCAGCAGCAAGCTAACTATCTTTGCTTTTACACGGCTTAGCAATCATCTCATCTGCAAAAGTGAAGCAGTGGGCTCCTGCATGTGAAATGGGCATTTTCTTGTCCTGGACAAACTGACAGAAGGTCAAACACACCACATTCTTCCCAACAACTATAAAAATCCTACCACGTCCCCTTTTTTTTTTTTTTTATTTAGACATCCTTCAGATGAGCAGCATTCTGGAATATCAATGGGTCACCCCAATTTAAATATTGGGTCCTGTGCTCTTTCCATACCCAAGCTGACTTGAAAGATTCCTGAGAAAAAAAGGAAGTAAAATAAAAACCAAAAATATCATTGGTGGTGTTCACAAGCAGAGGGATATTGCACAGATATTGCATATCTGCGGTGAGGGCTCTCCCAAGATAGAGATTGACTAAATGTTATCTGTATCTTCTTTGGTGACTACAGGTAACAGAAAAGGTTGCATTCTGGAAAGGATGATGAACACCCCCCTAAAAATGGGTATTGTCTTTACAACATCTGTTTCCTCTTATAATTTTAGACTTCTGCTGTCATTCTCCTAAGAGGAGGTATGACGCTACTTTGTAGACTTGGTTCAGGTAACCAAATCTCCCTGTCACCACATTACAAATTAAAGATTTCAACTTCCTCTTTGTAGAGCAGTCAGATGAGAAAAATTGTCTGAGAAGAAATAGTGAATTCCCTCCTTCCTAAAGCCATGTTCTAGAGTTAACAAGACCCTGGACAACAGATGACAGATCAAATGGCTACACTTAAAAATTTAAAAAAGAAAGCGGCTATCCATCTGTAATGCAATGAGAACTCTCTGAAGACGGCAGAGGAGAATGCTTTGAAGACAAGATCTCCGTTAAGAATGTACGTACATGGTCAAGTATGGGTGTACGTAACGCACAACCCTAACTCTAAGCAAAAGCAAATACTTTATTCTGAATGAGGAGATTTCATTTGTGACATGACTTCTCTTAACACTGTGAAAATCACAGTGAAATGAAGCTATTTACAACTTTTTACATGACCTGGAAGGGTATCCTACGTGAAACTGTCCAGAGAGTTTATTTCATCAAATTTTTTGGGAGCCAGTTGCACTCCCAAACTGAGAAAGCCTGGCATCAAAGCTTTAATTCCAGAGGGCTGGACTTAACTATAATTGAGGCAATGAATGGCGACTTTCAATTTTCTGTTTGCTCTAGCTACCATGTGCAAAGAGACGCTTCTTCTGTTGTGCTTCATTGACTTTTTCAGACTGGCAGAGATTGCATCCAGTCAATTGTATTTAACAAGAACTGGGTTTATCTAACAACGGACTTGGGATAACATACATTTCCTGAAGTCTCCCACTGAAATACTAACACTAGATGCAATTTAGCTCCTAGCTATATTCCATCTCAAAAATTAGACTTCCATATATACTTATATACATACAAACACACACTTTTTCATGTACATGCATGCATATTTATGTATATATCATAGAGTCATAAAATGGCTTGAGTTGGAAGGCACCTCAAAGACCACCCAGTTCCAACCCCCTGCCACGGGCAGGGACACCTCCCACCAGCCCAGGTTGCTCAAAGCCCCATCCAGCCTGGCCTTGGACACTGCCAGGGAGGGGCCAGCCACACTCCTCTGGGCAACCTGTGCCAGTGTCTCACCACCTTCACAGTAAAGAACTTCTTCCTAATGTCTAATCTAAATCTACCCTGCTCTAGTTTAAAATCATTGCCCCTTGTCCTATCACTACATGCCCTGATAAGGAGTCCCTTCCCAGTTTTCCTGTAGCTCCCTTCACGTACTGGAAAGCTGCTATAAGGTCTCCCTGGAGCCTTCTCCTCTCCAGGCTGAACAACCCCAACCCTCCCAGCCTGTCCGCAGAGAAGATGTGCTCCAGCCCCCTGATCATCTTTGTGGCCCTCCTCTGGACCCACTCCAACAGATACATACATACGTATACACAAACATACATATACACACAACAAAAATCACACAATCTTATCTGCATGTCCAGAAGAAAGCCCTTAACAGATGCAACATTTAAGCGGAACCAAAGCAGTTACTAGGTTTCAGCACTGAAATGTATCTTTCTTCAGATCCCTTGCAAAACTGCGCTGGAAAATGTATTTCATGTGAAGTCATGTCTCTATGGCACTACCAGAGCCCTTACGGGACCTTTCAAAAAGCCTGAAGCTCAGGACGCTACGCCTTCCCCTGTTATCAATGAAGAGCTAAATAATGCAGTACTTTTGCGTGGGTTATGGGACAATAACGAAAATAAATCTGAAGTGACAGCATCTAAAGGCATCTGCTGTATTATTAGGCAACAAAAAAGTCCAGGAATCCTCAAAGAAAAAGCCTATCTGCTTCTTAGCCACAACTAATCCAGAATGAGGCTATGCCCTCATGAGCCAGCAGCTGAGCGGCCTGGATCTGCCCTCCAGTTACAAACCGCAGGACTGCAATGGATCAATACACAAAAAGGGGATAGAGCACAGCTTTTCTCTTTGAATCATTTGAGGTGCCTCTGCAAAATTTCACATGTGTTCTCTAATGGGTCTGCAAAACCACGACAAAACAGATAAATCATCATCTCAAAAAGATATACTACCCACAAATACTTCCATGCAGAACATCATCAGAAAGCAACAGATTTATGCAGAGGTTTTGCATATAAAAATAGTTCAGAATACACTATAAACAACTTACCCCCAAAAGGTGTTGGAAACTGAGCCATGGTTTTGTCACTTTTAGCTTGTTAACAGATGTCTGAAAAAGAAAAAAAAAACACAAATGATGAAGCTATCGTATTCCATTTTCAATATATTTTCTCTACCACCATATAAGTAGTTAGTACAGCAAAAATAAAATCAATTAAGAAGACGACATAAACACTACCTGCAAGAACTGTTACTTACAAGAGAACTAAATGTCGCATTTTCTGCACTACCCAACACATCCACAAGTGTGTTTTAACACTAGCGAACAGCTACTTTTCAGTTCTGTTTCAAGAATGTCCTCAAAAACAATATTCATTTATAAATAATCAGTGAAGTAATAAAGAACAGAGTTAAGGCAGCCGCAACAGACAAGATCTCAGTTACAACGCTCAAGGCTGCTTTACTTTACTGGGTGTTAGAACTGTGCTCCTACTTAAGAGCAAAATTGGCTCTACCTCCAACTGTTGAAAACAAACATTGTCGGTGATCTGTGGTGTTGCTTTTTTTTATTCCTGACAGAAATATATTCCTGAAATGCACTGTTTTGCTTAGAATTGGAGTTTTTTTAAATGAAGTACATTAAAAAACGAAATTAGATTTCAAGGCTACTTTACCCCCAAACAAGCCCACAAATTTATTAAGCACATCCGAACGAAGAAAGCAGTAAAGGTGACATCGCAAGCAAAAATACATTAGTTGGTGGGAGACACTCTAAAGTTAGCACTGCTTGCTTTGCAAATAAAAGCAATCTACATAGTCTAGAAAATTAATCCTTAAAGAAAAAAGGAAAAACATTTTTCTTACTCCACACAAAGACTGACATGAGCTGCCTGAGCCAAGAGGACAATAGCTAGCAACAGAGCCACAAAACAATGAAAAAGTAGTCTCTTGTCCTACTAGATTCCACTCATGTTTTCCAGGCAACAGAAGAAAAGCAAAAAGGAAACGGAATCAGAGGGAGAATAATTTAGACTGCTTGAACAGCAGCAGAAATTTATCAATATCACTAAGAAAAGGCATTAACTTGCATCAACAATTTCCTTTTGTCTGAATTTCTTGTTTGCTGCCCTCCCCATCCCCCTTTCACACTTCCCACATACTCTTCTGGCTTCCAGCTTGGGAACCTACTATATATACACTCCACAGATGTCACTGCAGAAAAATCCATAGCACTTTAGAAAGCCAGTCTCCCCATCAGTTGTAATTTAGAGAACTATGAAAAAAAACTCAGTTTTTTTTTTCTCATTATTTGGCAGAGCAACCAAGCGTGGTACATGACTCAGAAACCTTCTGCCAAATGCCAGTTAACACAGCCAATACTAATGTCACACAGAGCAAGCATTATCTCAAAAGTTTAAAATCACATGTGCACTGATAACAATGTTTTCAGAATAAGCAATCTCAGTAGTATGGGTCTTTCAAAAGCATTTCATTTTCAGCACTGCAATCTTTGCTTATGCATTCTTATTATACTCTGTTGCAGGCAATACTTCTATTATGCTTCTATTTTTTAAAACTACAAGCAAACCCAAGGAGGAAAAAAAAAACCATTCTCTGAACTTCCAGATGTGTACCAGCGAACCCTAGAGCACAGGCTGTTTTTTCACACTCGAGTGTTTAAAAGGTAACACGAGAGAGACTAGCAGAAAACAGATTCTCTTCCTACTTCAATTTCTCAGAGTACGCAGGATAGGAAAAGCAGGATAGGGCAGCAATGGGAGGGTAAGAGACTTGAAAAGGAGAACTAGAGGGTGGGTTGGGGAAAGGTTGTGGTAGTGTTTGTCCGAGTTTTTTCTTTTGGTTTCGGGTTTTTTTGCAAGCTAAGAAACTTAGTAAATACCGGGACAGAAGAGTGCGTAAAAGGACTGAAAGTAATTAGCCACTTAAGAGAAGGCACTCCTCCACACTTTACTAGTACTCCAAAGAAACTGTTAGTTTATTCTCTCTTTACCTTGAAAACATCAGAAAGAGGGGAGGAAGTGGAACGTCTCAATACTAGCCCTGTGCTGGATGCCAAAGAAATCATAAAGGATAAGGAGCTTCTGGAGAGAAAAAGAAGGGGGGGGCGGGGGTAAGAGCTGTAAGCAGATTAAATAGTGATGGGTAAAATGGAGAAAAGGAGCAGAAAATTGTGTTTAAATCTGAGAGACAGAAAACCAAATTGAAATAGACTGCAGATAGACATATAATAGGAAGCAAACAGAGAGACAGAAAGATCAATATACTCCAGTAAGAGAGTAATTTAAGTTTGCTGTTTATTGCCAATGTAACACCTAACTTTCAACTAGAGTTTTCATCTTAAATGCCCAAGGTCACACCAGGGGCCCTAACTCCACGGTTAAACTTTGCAACTTGTGGACAGTTGATTCCAGCAGCTCAGGGTATTTCACGTCTGAAAATCAAGGTTAAAGAGATCAGGAATTTCACAGCATTCCAATACTGTTTTCAGGTTTTCAACATGTGGCTGGACAGGATGATAGACGTCGTCATCTAGGTTCCCTTTCCCACAGAAGTTTGGACCAGATCATCTTTCAAGGCTCACTGACACCTGGGCTGTTCTGTATTTTTTAGGTTGAAGATCTCTGGGATGGAGACCAGGTATTGCTTATCCCAAAAGCATATGGCATAGCCATTATGCTATAAATTTAACATATATTTGTAAATAATGGTAAAGAAAAATACAAGCACTGACATTTCAATTTGCAACATTATTGTGAAATAGTAGCAAGTTGTTCTAGATCTGCATTCCTTATACCCTAATCTCTAACCTATCCACAACGTTAGCTCCTCTGCCTTCCTCCTAACAAGAAAGAACACATAATGGGATAAAACAAAAATCATGTAGGAACCAATTGATCCAAAAGCTGACAGAAAAACAGAATGAGTAGACTGACCTTTGTGCCACTCCCTGCAGGGAAGCAGTAACTTCTCTAACTACCTACTGATATTCATATTTGTAGGAACTTAGATATCTCAGCAATTTGAACTCTAACAAACTCGACTGACATCGACCAACAAGTTTAGGTATTATTCAAGGAGGAAGAAGGGACAATAAGGGGAACCACAACTGCACTGTCAGTTTTCTTTCCTTAGAAGGCCAGCCCAAAACGCTTACCATAAGCAAAATTATGCTAGTAACGAACTGTTAATTAACTGTCCATCAAATAGCTTATTTTTGACAAGAATCAGAAGATGCAACGATACTTTATACCGCTTACAGAAAGAACAATAAAGAACACTGAGCAACTCATCTTCACTTGTCCACAAAGAAGTCTAAGCCATCACCGCACTGAGATTTGGCAAACAGATCTAACATTAACCACTTCCTTCTCACACACACCGCTGAATCTATAAACAACAGGGAGATATACGTCTCATCTAAATGCAACACAAACCACTAAACATTACGATCATTCAGAGCATCCCTACTTCCCAGCTCTCCAGGAGAGGCACACACAGGCCACCTTTCACATTCACAGGGTGGTACGTACCCGCGTCAACCACACCACACGCCCGCTCCCCGCAAAGGTCTGCGCTTGTGTTCCCAGGTCAGTGAATGCGGCGCAATGAGCAAATGATGTTCCAGCAGGTCGATACTTTGCAAATGCACACGAGACCCATTACACGCGTCTGCCCTCTGTAATTCTTTTCTGCTCAGGATTACTATACCACGTCGCTATGAGCAGGCAGACAGGACGCTGGTTGTGAGCACTGTTCCGGTTTCACTCAAACCCTACTGTGTTCAGGGGGTTTAGCTCTCTGTCACTTGGGAGGTGGAAAGCCCACAAAGTCTAGGAGTGAACATTTCCAGCAAGGAAGGTGGGGAAGGAGGAATGTTTTCTCTCAACACTGAAGAGGCTGGTAAGACCATATGAGGTTTTCAAGGACCAATGCTATTTCTCAGAGACAAGGACACAGACAATACTTGGTGATAGTTTTCAGCCCTGACTGTCTTCCACTGCCACAATCCTACCAGAACGCACACAATCCTCCCATCCGTGATCTCCAACGCACTTCAGAGCACACTGAGGCTTTCCCCACGCATTACTGGCACACAGACATAAAGAGTAGAACAAACACCAGGACCAAGGCATTCAGACAGCCATAACTTTTATATTCTGTACCATTAGAACTTTCAGAATCTACACAATTATTTTTATATACACAGACAGTGTTAAAGCATACATCTCAAACGCATAGGCTAGTTTATGAGAAAAATTCGCTTACACAACGCTCTAAGTGAGGGAGACAAGGAAATGCCCAGTCATCTCAGCTGCTAGTGCTCTGTCTTCCATCCTATACTACTGTAGGTAAGTCTAGAAATATTTTACTTCCCATCCTTATCCCAAATAATTTCTTTTCATAAACCAATATTGTATATAGAGGTAGTACTCCCTTTTATATACAGAAGTACTCTTCTAACATTCTACTCCTCCTTAAACTCCAAGAAGGGCTTTCTAGACTGAAAGTTATTCATAGAAAGACAAAATTGAAACACAGAGACTAATTCCGTATGTATATAAGTTCAGATCATAACTATATTAAAGTCCTGATGTCTTATCTAGTTTTTTACCTTGAAAAAATTAGCACGTTGAAAACAGCTACGCTAACAAAAGTTATGAATAAAAGTCATGACATGTGAAAACTCCTTCTACGACATATTATGTATGGATTTTAACAATGTGGTTCAAAATCTCATTACAGTTTCTATTTAAAGTTACCTGTGCTCTCTAGGGGCACGTTTACACAGAAAACTGCAATAAAGCCATAGGAGGTATAAATTAGGAGCAATTTGGCTATTTCAGTGTTATGTGTCTTTATATAGACAAGTTTCACCAAAAAAAAAAATCATATTTTTGTTGCCATAAAATGCAGCACAGCATTTCTATTCTTAAACAATCATTCACAAGATAATTTGGGCATACAATTAAAGTACTGATTCATGAGGCAACTTATCAGTCACCTTCCTCCTCCTACAGGAAAAAAACCAACAAAATCAACCAGATAAAAACCCCAGCATCCTTGTCAAGAATTCCAAATTATGACAAAATATCCCCGAGCAGGATGTCATGTGAGAGTATTGCAGACTAACAACAGGTTTTGTTGTTCTCCCATGCAGCATGGGAAAGCCTTTAGACTAGTATTAATAAAAGGACTCTGATAGTTTCAACAAAGCCTTGTAATTTTAGAGATGTTGGAAAACAAAAACTGTTTGAGACATTCAGCTGAGTTTGATTCTTGCTCTTTGGACATTAGATGACTAAAACAGTTAACAGTTCCAGTCAAACTTGTCAGCGTTTCTGCTCTTTACAGGAATGGCTTCTGACAGTAAAAACCTTCACAAATGTTAAGTTCTATTGTTTCTTGTATTTTTGCCAAGCAGCCAAATGAGATTAACAAAGCTAATGACCATTGCAAATGATCAAACTGTCAATTGCTAAATTGATCAAACTGTCAATCATTGCAAATGATAAAACTGTCGCAATGATTAAACTGCTGAAAAGGTCACGTTTGTATTCACAGTACCTATCTTCTGCTGTGAGGAAAGGATAACCTGACCACAAAGGAAGAAAAAAATCATGAAATAAATATAAATCCTCCAAGCAGGCAACAGGTCTAGTAGCAAGGCACCCTTCTCTCCACTCTAAGTCAGAAGACAGCTCAAGAGCCTAACAAATAATGAACTACTTGTTTTCTAAAAACAGGAAAAATGGAGACATTTATCCACCTAATGTTGACATTTATCAACAACTGCGGTGGAAGCCCCAGACTAACAACAAAAATGGTGTTTCTGTGTACCACAAATCTGCAAGCATCTAAGAACATTGTTTATTTTCTTGCCGTGGCACTGACACTTAATCTTGCCCGGTCACGTAAGCCGTAAGTGTTTCTGCAGGAAAGTGCTCCACAACTACTTCCACAGGAACTATCAGGTTTACATCTGTTCTTGCTGAAATACTACAAAAGGGACACTCTGTCCCAAACACATTTTGTTACTTCAAGATCTTAGGGTCAAAGTTCAAGAGGATGGTCATGAAGAACATTCTTGGTAAAATCAGACCTACAATGCTCAAAATTCTCACATAAGTTTAAAAACCAGACAACAGACTTTTTTTGTCATCCAGATTAACAGCTAGCCTGCTGCTTTCCACAATTTGTCTTTCATTAAAACAGTGCAGTTTTCCAGGCTACATTAACTCAAACACTTCTGAGTGAAGGCACTTCTAATTTTCTTAATTGGCATCTAAATATCAGAATTAATAACTACTAATTTAAGCTGAGCAGGGTGATCAGAATTTGTCTTTAACACACATACAAACACTTACATCTTCAAAGAGAGTTCAAAGATTAATTCCTTGAAAATTTAGTCTTTTTCCAATACACAAGAAGCAATTAGATAACTGGTTATTGGCATTAATATCATCCCTTTTGAAGCAAAAGAGAATGACAATCCTCATTTCAAATCTCAGGAAACTATGGGAGGAAAAGCATTCTAATTCAGAGCAAAAGTCAATAAAGGAACATGGAAGAGAAACCTAATTCAGTCTGATCATGAACCACAACAGCATTATTTTGCACACAGGTGTTAAAAGCAGCAGAGAAATCAAATGATAAGGCTGGAAATGAGAAGTTAAAAGAACCAGAGATTTTCCAGTGTCATTACATTCTGCATCTTCATTCACGCTAAGAAATGCTGCTGATAACTACATATTAGCAGCACTACTCAAGGAGCTCCCAAGCACTATAGTTAAAATATTTCAGGATAGCACAGGCTATATAACCAGAGTAAAACTCCATTAAGGAGTTCCCAGTTTAACCAAATGGAACTAACATTAGGAGGACAGCAAGCAAAGGCTGCACTGATAAGATCATTTTGTTGTACAGCCTAACTGGCACAATTTGAATGTTCCTAATCTCATTCGTACATGGGCCATTTTTAATCTTGACAGCATTTCACCCAGTAATTCCAGTACTGAGAGAACTCTTACTGAATTACAGTCTCTTTTTAAGGAGATGACTGGCTTTTATTTGAGAAGATTTAAGGAGATGGAAAATCCACTGCATCACTCAACTGTTTCTAAACTCCTTATTAAGAAGTAATAAACCTGCTCTCCTGAGAACCCATCCAGAGTTCTGCGTTCAGCTCTGGAGCCCCCAACATAAAAAGGACATGGACCTGCTGGAGAAAGTCCAGAGGGCTGGAGCACCTCCCCTCTGAGGACAGGCCAAGGGAGGTGGGGCTGTTCAGCCTGGAGAAGAGAAGGCTCCGGGGAGACCTTATAGCAGCCTGCCAGTACATGAAGGGGCCTACGGGAAAGGCTGGGGAGGGACTCTTTATCAGGGCATGTACTGATAGGACAAGGGGTAACACTTCCAAACTGAAAGAGGGAAGACTTAGATTTGAAATTAGGAAGAAGGACTTTTCTGCGAGGGTGGTGAGACCTGGGAACAGGTAGCCCAGAGAGGTTGTAGAAACCTCCACCCTGGAAATGTACTATTTACATAGGAGACATTACCTCTGTCAACTGAGCTTTGAAATGTTTAGTTCTTTGTTTAAGCTTTATGCAACTTTATGCTTTATCCTCCATACATACTGTTGTCTGATAAACCTCTCCAGTGTAAGGAAATACTTTAATTTCAAATGCCCAAGGGTCTGTCCTTATCACTATGTGAAAAACAGCACAGGAAGTTTCACTATCTGTTCATCCAATATTTGCATTTCTTCCCAGTAAAACTGCTACTTAAAGTGCTGGCTTGTCTTTTCATTGTGTGCTGGAAGCATACTTGCAATAAATGGCATCCGATTATCCTTAGGTAACATCAGGTACACCTTTGGAATGTTTTTGGTTTTTCTTCCAAAAGGTATCTTTTCCTTTATCAAACTACATACTGTTGCTTTAAGTGGGTTGGTTTTAAAATAAGTATTTAATTTTCTGTGAGAACCAACGATCCTACCCATGGAAAAGAGTTCCAGATGTTAGCACAAGTAAAGCTCTAACAGAAATAAAATGGTCTGTTTCATAAAAGAAATGAAGTAACTAACTCGTTGCAATATGACAGCTGCTTTAGACTCAAGGATGCTCTCTATATTCACCAGGGAAATATTATTTGTATTGTTTTAGTAATAAAGTTCTCCAAATATTTTGCTAAAGGTGCCTGCCTTCGGGTAATCTTCAATTTAAAAAAAAAATTAGGAGGATTATTGAATTGTATGCTGTACAGCAGGCACTAGTTATTGTATATGTTTTTTATCTGAAGTAGAATAGAGACTGTATCTTTTTCTTTTTTAAAAAAAAATACAATTGGTCACAATTTCCTTACCTAAAACGTAGCACTGGCAATTTATTCACAGTGTTAGTGCTTTTAGAGAACATTGGCCAAGTCCTCTTAAAGCCTGTTTGTACACCAAATGAGTAAAGCCAAAATTTGGTAATCTTTGCATAAGTGAGTCCATGCCTACTTTCACTACTTTTATTTATATATATATATGTGTGTATTTATATATTTATATTATTGAAAAATAACTTCCTACACCAGAATAGTTTTGTCTCTTTATGCTTTTTCTAATTCTATGCAGTCTCTAATACTTCCTAAGGCATAAGTATCATCTGCAGGTGGAACACTAATTTCTTCAAGTATGTTAGTACTTTGCCATGGGTTGACCTCGGCTAGCTGCCAGATGCCCATCCAGCTGCTCACATCCACTCATCCTCAAGAGGATGCAGGAGAAGATGGAATGAAAAAGCCCATGGGTTGGGATAAAGACAGGGAGATTACATAACAATTACCATCATGGACAAAATAGGCTAAGGGAGAATTAATTTAATTTATCATCAGTTAAAACAGGCCTCAATAGTGAGAAACAAACTGAAACATCACTTTCCCCTCCCCCCACTTTATTCCAGGCTCAACTTCACTCCATTATTGACTCCTCTGCCCTTCTCATGCCCCAAGCAGCACAGGAGGCTGGGAAATGCAGGCCGTGGTCTGTCCACAACAGCTTCTCTGCCATTTCTTCCTCCGAATCCTTCTTCCCCCCTTCTCCAGCACGCGTCTCCTCCACAGGCTGCACTCCTTCAGGATAAACCTGCTCTAGCCCGAAGTCCTCCACAGACTGCAGTGTGGATATCTGCTCCTTTGCGGTCTCTCCACGACCTGCAGGGCGATACCTGTTCCACCATGGCCTCTCCATGGGCTGCAGAGTATCCCTGAAGGGTGGCTGGAGCTTCTCCTCCTCTCACCTGGGTGCTGGCAGGGCCATTCTGACACTCTTGTCCTCACTGGCATGCACTGCTCTGCCCTTTCTCACACAGGCCTTCCCTGAGGTGCCACCACCCTGGCTGAGGGGCTGAGCTGTGCCTTGCGGTGGGTAGGTTGGAGCCTCAGAGAGGCTGCACCTGCAGCTCCCCACTGCCAACACCTGCATTTCAGGCATCCCCTCAAACTCATCCTTGTAACAAAAGAGATTTAAACTCAGTGTTTGATGCCGTCATGTGGCACTCTGCTTAGACATCTATATATATGAAGTTTGTGCTACATATATTATTTTTATACTATATACTTTTTATTGCATATACATCATATCCTGATCTAGTCGAGAGGTGGCGTCCCTGGCAACAGGGAGGCTGGATCAAAATGATCTCTAAGGTCCCTTCCAGCCTAGGCCATTCTATGATTCTATATGCATTGCTTGTGATGAAACCAAAAGGGTCAGACAACCAAGGTGAACACAGCACTTAGGTCACTGCATTGTGCACAAATATATTCAATCACCTTACAGTGCTACAGTTAGGACTGTACCTCTGTGTTAGTGTCACAGAACAGAACATTTCTCAGTGTGTGCTGCATCAGTAGCTTTGTAAGTCAAGATGTTTTTAGCTCAACATGAGAATCCCCATAAATAAGTCTTGAGACTTTTGTTAAGCATTTGCTTTGTTAGTGTAACCCCCAAAAGCTGGAACTATTAACTTTTTGCAGAGTATTTGTGTCACCCCTTTGTGTTGTGGAAGAGAAAAAGTAATTTCCAAAGAAGTTAGGAAAACATCCTCATTTATAGGAATTGTTTTAATGCCTGTTTTGTTATTGCCCTAAAGAACAAGCTTCTCTGACAACATGCTGCTTAGCGGTGTAAGGCAATTCACTGATAAGTGAATTCTCTTTGAAATTATTTTTTCTTTCTTTTTGAAAACCAATGAGCAAGTCTTTGCCATTCATCTTCACCAAAGAAAAGACCCTAAAACAATGAATTGTAGGGAGGTTAGCTATCCCTTAAAGATGCTGCTCGTGTTCAGGGCAGGTTCAAGGAATGCTTGTAAGTTTTACGAGGTCTCCTTCAGAGAGTTTTGCCCTGAGATCAAAGTTCTTGAACTGACATCCACAAGGCAATCCATATGACTAATTAAAAGAAAAAAAAGATAGGAGTGAGCCACAGAGAATGACTGCTATCAAGCTGTCTCTGAACAACAGGGTTAATTGTGACCAGAAGGTAGGCAAATAACAGGAATATTTGTCTAAATGACAAAATAATTATCTGTTCTTGGATCTGAAAGTGTTCCTAAGGTCACGCAGAGTATTTAGGAAGACAGAGCTTTGAAGGAATTCAAAGCAGAAGGTACATGGATGGGAAATGCTGGCTACTTAAGTCATCAGCAATGTGGTCTGACACGACTACCGAGATGCTGATAAGGCTCTGTAGATGTTGAATAATTCCTCCTATCACAGCAACATTATGAAAACCTGCTTGACAAATCTGCTACAGCAAACTGCTTTTGCCATACCACTGCATTTATGTAACTGATGATTTCCTTTCCTCTAAGAGTTCAGAAGAGCAGATGTTTATGGAGTACAAACTGACCTACACAGGAGGAGTTCAAAGGACAGAGCCATCTGCACCTTCCCTTATACCTCCAGCTTCACCCTAAGTGTGCCCTGCGAGATCCATTTTATAATTTTTGCCTAGGAGGAGGGGAGAGTGGACACGCAGATCCTGAACTCTCTCAACTTGCACTGGTGCTGACTCTGGGCTTTTTCTTCCTTCTTACCCTTTCCACAGTCGTAACTGTTACTTTGAGGCAGAGATGGAGAATGTGAAGTGAAACAACTCAGAAAATCTGATTTATTTATTTTTTCCTTTTTTCACTGTCCCCATTTCAAATGATCAGCTATTAAGTCCACACAATAATGAGGATTTGCACAGCACAGCTACATGTCATTAGGTTAGGCCTACAAGTAATGAAATCTTGGGGTAGAACATCACCAGTGCTGTTCAAGAAACACTTGATGGTTCTGACCTACTCCTTTCGTTGCCTTCATGCCTCTAAGAACATCAAGCTGGGTTATAAATCCTTTGGTTCCAACCTGTCTAGCGTTAGAGACAGTTATGTTTGTCTACCCGGAGAAGGGGAGCACAGATCTAAATGGTGTCCACAATTTCTTTGTTTTTCAGTCTGTGACTGAAAACACAGCTCACAGGTCCACCACCTCCCCATCACTTTGAGCTTATGCAGGTGTATAAAAACAAATCCTTGAGGTTAAAGTGGCTTTAGCTGCAATGGAGGTAAGTAGAAATAACAAATAAAAACGATGCATTGAGAAGGCAGGAACACTGGACTAATGCTAGACTAACATACTGAAACACTGGAGAGTTCATGCAGAGTTGTGTAGCGGAAATCTGTAGTAAAGTGGGGGAAGAAATTTATCAACTGCCCTCTGGTATATTTACATGACCTTCTTGACTTGCAAATAATATAACAGTGTCCACCTATAGGCTATAGGAGGTGGCCCAAGGGGAAGTGGCAGCAGTTGTGCTGTGATAGTTGACATAGGTATAACGAAAGGGTTAACGGAGGAAGAGAAGGAGGAAAAAAAATAAAAGCACATAATCATGTTATTCTGTATGCTGAGGCAGCAAAGAAAGAAACAAGGTTACTTGTGCCGACTGGAGAGATTAGAAGTCTGCTAAGAAAAATACTTTGTGAAATAGAAGTGATCCAGTACAACATTGAGCTTCAAAACAGCTGCACTATACTCTCTGAAAAGCTAGTTAAGAAGTTAAAGGTGGCTAAGTTAAAGATGTGATGTGACTATCAGCCTCTTCTTAGAATAATACACCAACACACAAATAACATAAAACTAGCATTGAAGTATTACAGAGCACACAGGCTGCTTTCCTTTGGCTAAGGCTGGACTCGAGGCTTCGGCCACTTTCCTCTTTTGTTCTGAGTGTATCTTCGATGTGCCAACGCTTAGTTACCCTTGAGCCATGGAGACAGCCAGATTAACAGTTTTGAAATAAAGCAGGACTGTCTTCATTTTATGTGATGTCAACAGCAGAACCAATCTGCTTTATCTGATTATATTAGCATTCAGTATAACTATAAACCATTATTTACTGGCAGTTGAGATCACTGCTCAGGTTCATGCTTGCAGAACAAAATGAGACTACAACATTCAACATAACTAGCAGCGATACTACACATTTCCTTGTCCACCTTACTGAATCATTCTTGAAGTTAATGCCAGGCTACTGTTAAGACTGTTTTGTAGGTGTGGCATGTATTCCTAGCTCCTTAATTCCCGTGTTTCAAATTTTTAGTTTTAGAAGTTGTTCTGAAGGGGGAGGAGTCCAAACTTGCAAACTGTGATGGTGTTAATGAAGCTTTTTAACAACCCACTCCTCTCAAAACAAATGGAAAAAAAACCAAAACACCAAGCAGCTTACTACACCTCAGTAAAGGCAACTAAAACAAAAAAGAAAAAAAGTGAAAGTTATGAGTGCTAAGAAATTACTAAGAGTTCATTTTAAAAAAAATTTAAAAAGAGCTAATACTTTACAAGGTCTGGTGGTTCAGAATGAAGTCAACAAATAAAGTGAAAAAAAAAATCCAAGATATTTATCTTACTTCATGCAATCATGGAATGATTTGGGTTAGAAGGGACCTTAAAGTTCACCTAGTTCCAATCTCTGCCACAGGCAGGAACACATTCCGCTAGACCAGGTTGCTCAAAGTCCCATCCAGCCCAGGGCTATTAAATTGGCACTAACACACTAATGAATTGCAGTAAAAAGGGCTTAACTGCATAAGGCAGGGCATATCCCCAAAGTAAAGTTTTTCTGTTTCTACTTTCTGTCAGGCTACACACACTCCTTCAAAGCACACATACATACAGTGAGGTTAAGGTTTTCCTCCCTACAAAAAGAGATAGGTAGAAATTGGAAGAATAGACAGATTTCAGCTTCAGTCATGACAAGTTGGATGTTGCAAACACAATTCCACACAGCAGCGCTTTCTAACTGCTGAGCAGCTGAGGGAGCAACGGGATGGCTCAAACACATTGTCACCAAGTTCCAGGCTCCAAACACTCAGCATGCATTTCTGCCAAGGGTTGGGAATTATTTCAAGCCTATGGAAGAGAGAACCAGGACATGCACACAAACCAAACAACTCCAAGAAAAATAAAACAGATACAGAAGACAGGAGGGTTTTTTAAAAATACACATATATCAAGCAGTTAGAAAAGAGGTGTTTGTATATAAATATTTATAGCTGATAAAACAGCTTCCCTGAAGATTGCAAGTTAGAGGCGGAGGGCACAACATGCACAGGCATTTTTTATGCTTGATCTGGAAAGTACAGTACTTGCTATGGTCATTCTGTAAATGACCACAGAAATCTGTATGCTTAATAATACTGAAATGAGTCATTTCCCTGTACTGAAAAGCTTTAATACCTATTTCCAGGATAAAAATTCCTTTCCTTAAAGAGGATAAGAACATTAACGTTATTGTTAGTGCTAATGGTTTATTTACTGTAAGTCACAAATCTGCAGCATGGGGAGGTTTATTTACTGTAGCTTACAAATTTCTCCCCTGTGGGTACTTCAAAAGTCATCTGTTTTTCAGTACCTAACAATCAAGAAAATTTGTTACATTAGCGGGGCTGTCTTCAACTACGGCAAAAAAAAAATCAAATTGCAAAACTGTAATACAATGCTCTAATTTCACAACATAATAGATCTAAAAAGCCCTTCAAGCTTGATTTTACCAGAAAGCGAAGACCGCTATGAAAACAAGCCTGATGAACTCCTTAAAAACCATCACATTTGCAAATTTTTAGCATGCTAACTATTAATCTGTGCCCAACTACACACATAAGTCCAGTTCTGCTGGTATGTAACAACGTGATCCTTATTCACTGAGGCTGTGTGATGGCAGTAGGTTGATTACTATGAAGAGACACCCTGAACTCTGCATCCTCAAGAGACTTGTTCCCTCAGCAAAGGCAAGGACAGAAATAAGAGATGAAACACTTACATTGGGAGTAGTAAAGAAAGGTCACAGAGAGAAGGGCCAACAAGCCCAACAAAAGCGCAGGAAGGGCACGATGCTACCAGTGGTCTTCACTGTTCATCCACCTCATAGGCCAACCATAACTCACCCCTTTCCTCCACCAAATTCTCACAACTCTTAGGGCACTCACGAAAAAACCTCACTAGATTAAGCTTTCAAGTTTCATACTTCTGAGAAGGGATCGAATGCTCTCTGAAGACGATGTTACATCCATCACCCAGTGATGATACGAAAAAATAATCTGAAGACAGAACTTTGTTTCAGGTTCTGACTTGCCTAGAGATTAGTATATTTCTTTTTTTAAAGTAGTCAACAGGATTGTACGACCCCTTCTTTCTCATCTTCCCTCACAATACAAGTCCTGAAAAAGGTTCCTGCAGGATACAGATGTTGAAGAAGTGAAATACTCCACACATTTTGCTAAATGAGTGAACTTCAAATTCCTGTGGAAGTCATCAGCACTACAGCTCATTCAGTTTTCTCTTGGTATGTTCCCTGCTGCAAGCTTACCTCAGTTCACTGAAAGTCACTGTCACAGAATCAGTTTTGTCTGTGAAGACAAAGCCAAGATTTGCAAGGAGTCAGAGAGATGCCACCTCTAGTATCAATTTGAACAGTTACCAAGCGAAAACCTGGGACCAAGAAATTCACACAATCTTCACTAAAATGAGAATTCATGCCTAAAAACTTAATTCTATTAGAAGAGGAAGAAACATACTAAAAAAAAGAGAATTTGTAGAGTTTAAGTTATGTCACTGCAAAGGCTACAGAAGCTGTCTATCTTCTCTCCGTTTTTAATCTCGCCATCAATAACAATATAAGAGCAACTGCAGAATGTTATTTCCTATGCTTTGTTGCCAATTACAGCTCAAGCTCCTGAACAGCTGGTTAAACTTGTGCTTCTTCAGCATATTATTCTCTCTTATGATTTCAAGATTGGTAGGATGAAAGTCATACACTGATATGTCTACCAAACAAGAAAAATAGTATGTCTAATCCTTAAATTTAACTCCAAGACAGCTCTGCTCTTTCTATGCTGATTGCAAGTTCAGGAAAAAGCACGCAGCCAAAGCAAAAAAAAAAATATTCCAAAATAAACAGCTCACATAAATTCTATGTGTACACATATGTAGTAAGATTGAAAAAGCATTTGACTACATATAACAGAAGGGACGTTATACATATGCTACCATATTTTAGTGAATTTAGTTCTCCTGATGCAAAGGATGTTTCTCACTTGCAGCAGCTTTAGTCTTTCTCAAATGTAAAAAAGTGAATTCAATAAATTCTTCTGGTCGTTTTTAAGGTAGTTTTTTGCACTCTTGTTAACCAGTTTTGATCTCATCTTAAAACGGGACTTCACATACAGGATTCTCATTTTTTCTAGCTGTTGAGGTGACTGTAATCTAGTAATCTGTCTGAATAGTTCTCATATATCATTCTGTTTCCAGCCCAAGAAGCACAGTATCCATGGCAGACATATGTCTTACCTAATTCATTTATCACTACTCACAAACTGAAGAAAGTACCCTAATAAGATTTCTAAAACAACATATTAAGTAAGTAACATCAGTTTTTCAAGGTTCTTCACTTTTTGGTCATTCAAACCAGCACTTAGTATTGATACAGCAATAAAATAACCTTGCTTGTACCAAAAGTTCCTTGGAGAAAGGGGAACCTCTTTTTATTGCAAGAGCAGGAACCCACCTCATTTCACTAACAGAATCACAACTGTAGGTCATCAATCAGGTCTATGAATATATCTATTTACACATGGGGGAAGAAATAACAGAGATCTGTATCTTAAGATTACCATTTGCATTTATTTTCCATCACAAATATGTTAAAATATCTTGAAGCAAGAACAACAGATATGAAAATTTTGTGCAATTTATAGCACAGGAGGAATACAAGACTGCACAATGCTCACACATGCAGTAGTGGATTAAAACCCAACAGCTAAGATCATTATAGTCACCATTCATTCAACCTACTTCAGATGCTACAGCAACTTTTAAGGGATCTTCACTCTTGAATCAGGATTATTTTATTTCTCTACTTGGCTTGTTAAAAATAGGGGCAAGTTTACCTTGAAAATTGAGTCCTATGGCTCCACCAGAATATAGCTTGAGGGCCATTTTCTGCAGCAGGGACATCATCAGAAGAGGCTTTGGGACAGCTGTGACGGAAGCTTGAAAGAGCAGAGGCTAACATAATTGGCAGTACATTCAGCAGTAATTTTTCAGCTCATACTGGCTGGCTTCACTACAGCCAAGCATACTCTAAGAGTTGGCAACTCATGAGATTTTAAAAATAAACTTCAGATTCTAAAAATACATGCCTGATTAGTTACCTTCTGAGTTAAGACCTGAAAAATGAAAACTGGCATTATAAGGAAGTATCCACTCCTTCACCGACCATTACAGCTAATAAGTTGCCTTCTCAGATGGCAAGTAAGATATGCTTGGTTACATGTCTGTAGCAGAAGTGTAGGCTACAAATATATTGCATTAAAAATTGTCAATATTTCAGCTATTCAAAAACCTCATATAATTAAGTACTTAAAATCAAACCTTCATCAGACAAAAACATCTTTCTCAAAACCTCAAGAATCTAGTTTTCAACTCTCCTGAAAAATACACACAGCATTTACTGGTGCCTGAAATGAAAGGCAAAAGATAAAATGAACTTGGTGGAAAGAAAAGCTGGCTACTTGCAGGAGGAAAAAAAAAATCCACACACAAAAAACTTGTACTTTAAAATTAACTTGCTCCTCTTTAGGGGAAGAAAAAAGTAAGAAAGAGTACTGAACTACCATTTAACATCAGAACAATGAACATATATCTAATCAAGGACCAATTGTGGCACTAAATATGCCAAGTATTATACACAGCATTTTCTATTTAGAAATATTCGGTTCCAAAGCTGAGGACAGGTCCTGTGAAGCAGTAAATTATAGTAAGTGTGGGACACAGCAAGAGTGAGATTGCTAAATTAATTTCTTCTGAAAAATGTCACAACACTAACCAATTTTCCTAAAGCTACAGTACTATTTTCTACCGCTTTTAAAGCTTCCAGAGCAGCACTCATAAGTAAGTCAAATCAACGTTACTTTCTCATATAAATGAGCAATGAAGTACCCATAGAGATAAAATTACATGAACATGCCTCAGTTTTCATCTGCTTAAATACTGCCGTTGACAGTTTCAGAATGCAGGTACTCAAAGTACTCCTTCAAATGCACAGCTGTTTCAGTGCAACTTTTAAGCAGGAAACCCCAAATTATGTAAGAAAAAGAAAATCCAGTAAAAAATGCCAGTTCATATGTTTAAAGTAGAAAAAAGCAACAGCAACTTAATCCTCAATAAAGCCTGCCAGCAAGCATTGCCAAGAGATGCACTGACATCCTAGACTGAACAGGCCGTTTACTCACACACTTTTTTCCTTTTTATTTTTAATTCTCCAGCTAACTATGTTCATGATAACTGTTTCAAGCTGCAGGAGTTCTATTATGTGGCAACAGCTCATGTTCCTACTTTAAGACCTGCTGAAAAATCTCACTAATTATTTTGACTACAAGCTCTTAAATGCTAAATGCAAGATGACAATTGAGAGAGTAAGACAAGTACCTGGAATATACATTTGTCTATGGCTTACTTAATCACAGTCTGTACAGCTGAGAATTGGAATGCTTGAGGAGTAGGGAGAGAGAAAAAAAACAGCACCTCCAGTTCCTTCCAGATACTAACAAAAGAGAAAGAATTTTGAATTAGGCCCAGCAGAAAAAAAAAAAATCAGCATCTTCCAATCCTGCAGTCATTACTTTAGCCTTTTGAAAGGTTCCTGTTGGTTTAGCAGCTCAAAAATTAAATCTTAAGGGAGGCCTCAAGAAACTTGATTGCCAGCAGCCAGTACATTGTAAAAGCATGCAGTGTTAAAAATCCTCAGAGAACTGAAGGTACCAATTAGAAGAATCAAGTTGAAAAAGAGACAAAGAAAACGGGTAACAGTGCAAACATTAAAGACTACAAGAAAATGTAATACCCCAGGACAATGTGAACTATTTACTTGTCGGGAAATACTAGGAAGAAACCTACTGTTTAACAACAATGGAAGAGGGAGGCAAACTTTCTTGAAAAACTAAATGGTGTGCAGAACTAAAGCCAAAATTGTCAGATCATGGGTAACATCAAGCCACACAGAGTAGTAAGTCTTCTGTTCTACTCACTTGTTCCTTTATATTAACCTACTTCAAAATGTGGGTAATCTTCCATGGGTCTTTCTGGGAAATTAATTTCATTACTAATAATTAAAAAGCTATCAGATTTTTTCTAAACTAAAACATTTAGAATATTAAAACAGAATTAAACACACCTGCCTGACCACACAAACAATATACAGGCCTTAGAACAATATACACAGCTTAGACCAAAGCCTTGAGAGAAGGCCATTCCAAAAAAAATTCTGAAGGGATTCAAGACAAATTGCATGAACCATCTTGACCATAGGCTATGTTTCAGGCTGGTTTATTTCTGAATAATAAAAAAAATACTTTTCTTACACAAGAAAATCCTTAAGAATTGATCATCTAGAGGAGTGCATATGGCAATTCAGTTGATCCCTGGAAAAGGCTCTTTCTGTGACGGGAGAACTCATCTGGCTTGGAAAACAGCAATTTCAGAATATCGAGACCCAGTAACACACTTAAAGCATCTGTGAATTAAGCACTAAAACGAAAAAAATAAACAAACCCCAGAGAGCAGGGAGATCATAGTTGTTCCAAGTGGCATCCACATGTTTGTAAGAGAAACCCGATTTTGTTACTGGGTTTAGTGCAAAGTGTTGCAGACCTATAACACAAATTCCGTTAAACCTCGTTTTTAAATATTTATCTCTAGATTGCAATGCCAACTGAACCAATACAAAGATGCAAGGAAAAAAAAAAAAACAAAATCATAGCACTAAAATGTTACAGTCTGGCCAAAAATGTGAGTAACCACATACACAGTGCCAGAGGTCACAGCATCCAACTGCAATGCTCATGCAAACCATTGAAAAACATTAATAAAAGAAGTCCTACAAAGAGGCACTAAGCCAGCATCATCCCATCAGAGAAAGAACTTAACACATTTTTTCAGTTAACTTGCCAATAACCTCCCTACTGTATCCAACTCACTAAACATTAAAATCTGGAAGAGATATAATGATTCTATAGCAACCAGCTGTTGAGATATTTTTCAAACAGAACTGAATACAACTGCCAAATACTTTCCCAACAAATTTGGCCTATTCCTAGTAGGAGGAGAAAAGTATGTGCACTGCTGTGATTCAAGACACAGTGCAAATCTGAAGTCGTTACAAACCTAAGGTAATTTAAAACAAATCTGATGACCAGGAATGGGCAGACAGACAGACACACAAATTGTAGGTATGCAAGTTGCTATTACTCTGCAAGGACAGATCCACCACTCAAGAACTCTTATGTGAGACGTTTTTCTACACTGGTTACTCCCATCACCAACAGATCAACTTTACTAACAGTTCCACATCTCCTGTAAAAGTTCATTAGGAAATCTTCTGGAGATTTAAAAACATGAACATGCCAGCTCCACGGTGGTAGCTGCACACATATGTAATTTGAGTTCTATAAGTTCTCAAAACAAAGCAGTAATTAGGTTGTCTTTTTTGTTCAGATGCAACTACTCCTGCTACAAGTCTCCTGAGGTGCATATCTGTAAAAAAGGTTCAACCTCCCCTACTGCCTGCCTACAAGCACATAAGGTAAAACATTTCTCTCAGCAAAACAAGAATGAGAGAACATACGAATTCAAGAGCACGGTTTCCCTTAGCTTGTATTCAAGACAAAGGAAACCTCTAGGTAACTTGCAAAAATAACTAAGAAAAAAAATCAATATGATAGTAGGTTTATATACCTTGTCCCAAGCATGTATCCTGAGAAGGCATATTTTAGATACTTACTAATCAAAAGAAAGGTTGAAGGTAACCCCTGCTTCCCTTATCACAATAAAGCTTTGTTTCTATTTAAACCTTCACAGAACAAAGTCTTTAATCTTTCAAGAGAGATAAAGCCAAGCTAATACAAGATGGAATTATTGGTAGACCATATTAATCTGGTTTCATAATAAAGTCCAGGAATAACAATTGAACACAACAGGTAGATGTTGAAAATGACAGGCTCCCATTTTTCCTCCTCGGTTTATTTTGTTAACCTGGTGTTCTTCCAGCTGTAGACCATGGTTCATCGTAAGTATCTAAGCCACTTGCGAGAAGTACCTGAGAAATGCCAGAAAAGTCAAGGGTTTCCTCGTGTACATAGACTGATACAGAACTAGAAACTGCTGCTGCCCCCTTAAAAATGACAATCAGAGTAAATCAAGTTTGAAAATCTGCATGTTGGTATATCCCTGCTATTTGTAGCCTTCTGCCCTTTTCTTGCACTTCATATTTACTGTCTTCTTAAACCTCTCTAGCTACAAAGGATCTCAAGTGGAGAGCAACTGCATGCATTGCTCTCTTTATTTATTTATATATATATACACATAAAATTTATTCCTCCTCTCCCCCCTTTTTTTTCCTTTTCAAGGCTGGGAAAGGATAACAAAGTACAGTAAACCTCCACACAAAAGGAAATGAAATTTCACAAGAATTTCCATATGCAGGCTTCCTATGTTTCATTTCAGTGCACAAAGTTTTACCAAGTCAGCATTCTTGATTTGTAATGCTTGCAGGTTTTTGAGGGTTAGTTTTAAATAAGAGGAATAAATTTCTGTCACTGTTTTGAACTTCCCAAGCAGAATGATTTTGAAGATAACCATTTAGGAGATTCAGCATGGTTATGTTCTCCACATGCACTCAGGATAGCTATTTTAATGTAGTTTGTTGCTCTGCCCCAGCTAGCCTGTATTTTGCTTTTCCTAACAAACCCCAGGTGGTTTAACTGAAGACTGCATCAAGGTAATCCAGGAAAAGCAGGAACTTGGCACTGCTGCAACAAATTCAGAAACTATAGGAATTAAAAAACTCCAGCAAGGAAACCGATTTTCCTTGGAGCTACAGTGTAAGATTTTCCGGCTTGAAGCAAGTAAAGTGGGGGGAAAAAAATGCAAAAGTATTTCTGAAGCTCTATGTGATTTCTGATTAAAGAAACTGTACCATCTATCAAAATCACCAAAGGAAGAATCCTCCCTCTTACTTACACAGAAGTCCTTAAAACTCCACAAAATGACAATAGGCAGAAGGTTTACTATTCAGCTATCAGTGGAGCCTACCAAATATCTAGAAACAACTACCAGCTGAAAAGACTACAGTCTTTCAGTCTGCTGAAATTTCAGCTAACATGTCATCCCTGGAATACATTCAATTCCTCCAGCCAACAACTAGTAGGAGCCAAGATGTTGAAAGGTCAAAACTCCATTTCTCTTTTCCCTGCCTCTGAGCAAGTGGTGAGACAGGAAGGAAAAAAAGAAAAATAATTCTACATATTCCTACCCTTTTTAGTCCTACAGTTCTACCTTCTCAGCAAGGACTCCAAATCCTATATCTAAACAAAAGGAGAAGCAGAGTGAAACTAGCTCAGATCCTACCAGTTTGTCACCTTCTCATGAAATTCTGAATTCCCATACTGAAACTTCAAATTTTCTGCTGTAGTATGACAAAGAAGCAAGCAACAGCATAAACAAATGGTGGTACCTAAATACTGAGAGACACCATATCACTTCAAACTTAGTCTTTGCTGTACAAAGACTGTATTCAAATTCAAGAGACTCTGTAGTATCAGATGTTGCTCACATTGAAAAAGACTTCAACTTTTTTGTTTGTTTTGGTCTTGTTTCTTTTAAATAAAAGCTTTATCAAATATTTTCGAACTTCCCTATTTTTCCTCGCAGAATACCAGTAGCTCTCATTTGGGGGCATTAAGATGATCTGATGCTACAATGCCTAGTCTCAGACACACACACAAATATTATGCTGCTTTTGTTAATCCAATATTCTTCCATGTCTTTCTTATTCACACAGCACGTACAACACATCCTCTCTATTCTGCAAATGTGGCTTTTCAATTCAATTTAATTTCCCATACCAAAGCTATCACTAACATCGCCAGGTCTACAGTCTTCACCAGGATTTTCCCCATACCATCACCTAAGTAGTCTTAGATAACACGAAGAGATGCCAGATTTCCTGAGCTAGAGGAAGAACGGGAACCAGTAGCAAAGTATCAAGGTCTTATATAAGTTCCTAGAGCACATTAGATAATTTCATGCAGGGTTTGGTTGTGTTTTGTGGGTTTGTTTGTTTTTTTCTGATTATTTATATGACAACTTTACTTAGGATACTTCTCGGTTATTATATAAGAACTCATGGTTTTGGCTTTAAGTTGTAAACTAACAGCAGATTAAACTCTTTGGGTTAAATTAGCTCATTTGTTTTAGCTATTTGGGTGAATTTTCCAAAAGTCATACATTACCATTTGTCAGCAGTTCAGAATAACGTTAAGAGTACTCGACTCAAAAGGATCCATCTTTTTCACTCTTAAAAAAACCCAGGAAGCAAAATTGGTTTGTTTGCATCATCTACCGACAGCATAAATTTTAAGCAAATCCCTCAGATTTAGATGTTGAGTTTAAATTGTAGCACCAAATGTACATTTTTGACACATTTAAGGACCCCATCCATTGCAGCCTTTGAGAAACGCATCTGGAGTATTTCTTATCTCTGTTGCAAAACAGCAGATTCCAGTTACTGTGCAGACTACGTGACTTACAGTTCATCCATAACTTCTGATGGTGCAACAAAAAGTATGACTAATTAATCAAAAAAGCATGAAACCGTTAATGTGAAAATGATGCATAAGCCTCAACTCCACTCAGATTATTCTGATAAGAACTGTGGTAACGCAGAGAGTTGTGAGCACAGATAACACCTTTAGCAGCTTCCTAACAGCAAGCCTGTTCAGAGACCATAAAAGCATAGTGAGAACAACTCACTACTAAGAGTGGAAGGAACCAACTATTTTAGTCCTACATCAGTTACAGATGTCTTCTTCAGATGTCCAATACGCACCCTTTATACCACTAAATGTCATCCAAACGGGTCTTGGCAAACTGGAATTTTCAACACTAAGACTTAGTGTTATCAGCTAAGCCACTGGCTCCTCACCACAGCCAGCTACAGCGTATCACCAATGCCAACGTTACATCTAGTCAACTAGCTATACAATGCAGGAAAAGTGATATGCACTTGCCTACCTGAAAGGAGGTTGTAGCAAGGTGGCAGTCAGTCTCCTCTCCCAAGTTAACCCAACAGGACAAGAGGGAATGGCCTCAAGTTACACGAGGGGAAGTCTAGGTTAGACAACAGGAAAAACTTCTACACCAAAAGGGTTATCAAAGATTGAAGCAGGCTGCCCAGGGAAGCAGCTGAATCATCATCCTTGGATGTGTTAAAAGCTGTCTAGATACTGTACACAGAGACATAGTTTAGAAGTGGGCCTGGTAGAGTTAGGCAACAGTTGGACTGGATGATCTTAAAGGTCTTTTCCAACAGTAATGATTCTATTCCATGATTCTTCCCCTGCCCATGTCATCACAGAGTTCGGCAGTATTTCTCTGAAGCAATACCATTCTTCAGCAGACACTGTCTACAAGAGAAACTTAATGACTATCATGTTTCTTAAAATTAGCACATTACATTCAATAGTAGGTTGCCACTTTTATTTTATGAGCATATTATATTGCTTACTATGGTTTTAAACAGAGTAAGTATAGAAACATGCAGAAACTTCTAAGCTGGATAAAGGATGTTTTCAACCTCTGTCAGTATACACCTCCAAAATCCATGATGTCTTGCCATGAATTTAAGTATAGATTACCTCATCATGTGAAAACATATTCTAACACTTTATGTTTTAAACTTTTCTGATAAATTTAAGTTTAACGAACCAGATTTATTTATTTTTTTAAAAAAGAGACAGCTATAAGGTATATTTGGAAAAAGAACAGGGGGAAACCTTGTTACATGTCTGTTTTTTAAATATAGTACTTGCTCAAATACCTACAGCAAGTTAATTCCACACTACTTTATGCTAACAAAAAAAAATTAAAATCTTCCTTCTTCTCTTTGTTGTTTATTACGCTGTTTTGCAATTCACAAACAGAGGTATTAAATGGAATGCTCCTCTGTGAGAAAATGTTGGAAGTATTTCAGGTAGCTTAAACTATTTCTACCAGTTCCACCAGACTTTACACAGTCTTTTCTCATCGGGATTGGTCCTTACAAATATCAACAGGGGGAAAAAAAAAACACCACTAAAAATGACAAACATCAAATACAAAGCTTAAGTGTGAAAGAGCACCTCTCAGCATTCAGATAACACTGAAATATACAGGACCATCGAGATGCAGAAATGCAGATACAAGAGGAAAATAAACAAACAAACAAACAAACAAACAACTGAATATCACAGGAGTCTGTCTGCCTGAGAAAAACAGAGAATGAAGCTTATCCAGCTGGGACTCACACATGATTCAAAGAAAAAACATCAGTATCTTTGTTCAAGAAATTAAACTATTACATCATTCTCTTTGGTACATGATCGGATTACTGGCATTTTATTACAAAACCAGAACTCTGAAATTGTCAGCTTTTGTTTATGATTCTCTGTAAGAAAGACAGACCCTCACTTTCCCAAAATACCTTGAAGATTTATGGAAGCTATTAGAACCTTACACCGGGTAACTGAGCTTCTGTCTAAACCTCCTCACCGCAAACAGGGAATCTGCACACAGCTGAAGGCAACATACCTGCAGGGAACTCACACAGGTGCATCTATATATTGCAACAGATTTTCTTCCAACTGCCAGCTTTCCAGGGGTACAAGCACAGGTTCGTACAGCTTGCAGGATGAGGGCTTAAAAACGCAAAGCTAACGTCTAAAGGTAGTGTAATATAACTGGAACTAGGAACTGTTTAGCATTTATCTTCTTTGGTTGCAAGACTGGCAGAAAAGATAACGCTGAAGTTTTGACAAATCTTGCCATGACCTATTAAAAATACCAAACATAGCACCTCATTGTTTAAAGGGCAGTCCATATTCTTGGTGCTTGTGAATCTGAAATTGTAATATAAAGCTGGAGTACATGAAAAATGTATTTTTACAGAATGTATTCAATAAGAGAGCTTTCTCAGTAAAGAGGTGGTGATCTCAAAACACAGAATTAGATCGATCGTATCTTCACTTTTCAGATCAGTCATATGAACACTTAATATACAAGCACTGAGTTTCCAAAACACGACTATAGGTGTTAAACTGTAACATAATATGAAGACAGCCATCACCGATAAGCATCTGAATGTCCCTGCATAAACTCACCTTGACCTTTGAAAGTTAGATATGCAGCTGACTTTACACAGTTTCTTCAGCTAAATGGACATCCAAGACTGCTCTATTCTGTACAGACACACAGCTGAATTACATTCCTAATAGTCAACACTGGATTTGTCCTTTACAGTTCAACTGGCAGGGCAACTAGCAAAAAGTTCATATATACTTTGCAGGATAAGCATTATTTAGAAAACAAGATACCTTTTTTGTTCCCCCCTCCCCTCCAAGATGGGTGGTTATTCTTTCTTAAACACACAACTAGACATCATTTCAATATTTCTCTCATATACTGTTTCCAGGTACTCACACTAAGAGACTTATAAGTACTATCAGAAATGACTAAAAGTTCTTGTTTCTCCAATGCAACTCTGACATGGGTATGTGTGATCTTAGCAGGCCTGCAGAATGACGGAAGGAATGCAACAATCTGATTTTCACGTTACATTTATCGACATACCGATTACTCTGTAACACATTTCAAAACTGTAATTGATTGTGCAAAACAATTACTGTCTCTTAAAGGAGTCAGCATACAGACTTTACCTCAAAATCTTAATACAGCTCTACAGATGTCTCTGATCACAAAGCAATGACAAAGCCGAGGAAAGCTGCCTGCTGGTGAACTACTATAGTGGTGGTCTTCAAACCCTGATAAAGTTATCAGGGCAGAAACTCAGGCTGTCAGATTCGAGAAACTAGAAACCTGTGTTCTGCATTACTTGTCACTTGGTATCTTCAGTAAGCACTGAAACATACAGCTTTAATTTTAACGCAGAATTGTTTATTTTAGTCCTCTAAGTCTTAAAAATGCTGCTGAAGATGTGTGGGGGCAGTTAAAAGACACATACAAATTTTAACACCAAACAGTCTGAGATATTGTCTGCTTTTCAAAAAGTGAGGGACCAGAACAACACGGTAAAAACTGCAGTCAGCTGTCCAGGATGTTGGGAAACCCAGCCTACCTGCTCACAGCACATGTGATTCTAGCTGGAAGTTCTACCGTGAAGTATATATTCCATTAAAACCTTTACATTCCATTACTTTATTCACAGTTGTGAGGTCTGGGAATTACTTTTGGAAAACATCTTTAGAAAGTACAGCTAAAAGATAAGAGCAGTTAACTAGTAAACTGGCACAAAGATACTACTTTAAATATGTGTAGTTTAAGTTAGAAATTTTCTAGATGCTGTAAATAAGTCCTCATATATAGCTTATTAATTATTTCATAGGTATATTAAATTGTTGTAAATATTATTTACAATTAGCTATGAAAATACAGGAAGAACAGTGCTACTCATTATGAGTCCTCCAGAGGAGTCCTAACCATTTCCGGTGGCTCTCTATGAACTCACTTTCAAAAACCACAGATTTAAACCCAGGCATTCTGCATATTTTGGAAGCGTATTAATAACTGTTACATACAAATGGGGCATTTATATGGAGCAAGTAAAACTGTATCTTGAAATGACACAAAGATAAGCCACTGTCCATCAGTGTCCCACAGTAGATTAGTCATCTTCAGGTCTAGATGCTTAAAAGATACTTAGGTAGAAAATTTCCAAGGAAATTAGGAGCTACCAAAATACAATGGCAACTTGAGATGACAGGTCTTTGGTGAAATTATTTTAATACTATTATCAGGGCTTGCTAATCTATAATATTAGTACTAGCATATTTACCTGTAATACTAGAACATATCATCAAGCTCATGATTTTCAAGGACTGCCATCACACAAAACCTTACTTCTACAAATCCATAGTATTTAGACTTCAACTGTCAAAGCTGTGGTTTCCACAAATATCCTGCGGGCACACACAATCCCGAGAGACAGAAGAGGGAAGGGAGCTTTTAAACTACTGTGAAAGAAAAATGCTTATGTTTCAGGCAATTAATAACACGATTATTTCAAAATTCCAGACATACATTCTACACACGTATAATGCTTGCAAAAAAAATTGACTTTACAGACAAAAGGAAAGACAGCCATTGAAACTACAATAGTACTAATTAATTCCATTACCTTAGAAAAAACGAAGGGGAAAATATCCAACATATGCAACTTTGATAAGTTTAAGAAGAGAAAAGCAAACCAGGTATGCACTACATCATTTGATTTTTTTTGTATTTTCACTCACTGCAACACAGGAAATTATGCAAAAATGCACCTCTTGCATCAGAAGTAAAATTTAAAAAAAAAATATATATCTTTCTTCCTGAAAAAAACAACACATACCTCTCTTCACTCTTCCCCACACAAAACTGTTTAATGCCCATTTTCTATTCTGGTCAAGAAGTTAATCCTCTGACACTCTAAAGTAGACAGACAAATTCCAGTTGCAGTTGTAGAAAAGCATTTAAGACCAGTAATCAGAAACTAATCTCTCCTATACAAATGGTGCGTGGTCTATCAAGAACTTGGCCACCTTTACCCCTTCCAGACACATACAGATCAATCTAGAAAGATTTCTAGAATCTAGAAAGCAGGTGGATTAACTAGACATATAAATGCACACTCCAAAACTACATAATTTTTGTTTCGTTGTTTGAAGGAACAGCAAATACAGATATGAATAGTGCAATTTGAAATTAAATTATCAAGACATACCTACAATAACAATGTCACGCAAAAATAATCAGTGTAATATGTTATATTCACTTTTTTGTTTTAGAAAGCGTACTCTTAAAAAGAGGGTAACTACTTTTGCGACATATACAGAAATTTTAGTACCTCACAGTAAGGTTTTATGTGCACAAGTAATTTATCATTAGATGTCAGACTGGACCAAATTTCTAGTCATCTACCCACACCACCCAATTTCACGCTATGCAAGTAAAAACAAAATCAACTTACTGGGTAGGGGGCATTTCAAGTTCAGCAGCTGTATTAAACACAATAGCAACAAGCATTCAGATTTTCTAGCAGACAACAGGAACAGAAGCAATCTTTGATTTATTTCTATAGCTTAAAAAATAAAAAAATTTGGTTCCATGCAGGTTAACTACTGAGCCACCCCCACTTGAAATGTGTACTACAAACAAATCCGTCTGCTCATAACTTTTTCTAAAGACAGCATAAACAAATGTTCACAACTGATAACTCTCCATAATTATCATCTCCCCATTCCTCAAGCCTTTGCTTACATTCTCCTTCACTTTTTTCTTATCCCTTTTATTCTACAAACAGAACTCTTATATTCCTATTTTCCCTAGTGCTATCCTACAAAATAACAGAATTAAAATCCATGATTACAGTACAAAGGATAGACCAGAAAACATCATAATTTTGAATTATTTCTTTGCTAGATTCACTTTCTTTCCTGAGTCCAAATCTATCCTAATTGCGTAATTAGAGGTATTACGGCAAGGACATGCAGACTTTCCACTAGTTAACAGCAGCAAGAGACAGAACAGGCACTGCAGGTCATTGGTTTATTTTGAGACACCAATTCTTACTTTACGCTAAGTAGTTATTCTACTGAACCAGGATATAAAGGAAAATTATCAAGAAAACACAGCTACTCTTGAAAAGGATCTTATCTGGAAGGAAAGTCAGTGGGATATTATAGAGGGAACAGCAGAACTGAAAGAATTAAGTGTGGTTGGTAAAGCAGCAAGTGCAAAGAGCAGCTCGTTCAGCTCAAATGAAGTTTGAGCCTAATACACTGGAGAAACTGTTCAGAAACAGTTCATCTGTACGAAACATGACCCCTGTAAAGCTGCCAAAACCAGTGAGAGCATACAAGTGCTAATCACGCAAGCTAAAATGGCTCAAGCTGCTTTCACTTACATGCATGCCTAAACATTGATGACTGCATATCCTAAATTATAAGTTAAAAAAAAGAACGCAACTGTTTTATTTACCTGGACTTCTATACGCAATCAGTACACCTTCTCACTACTCACAAGCAAGTACACCCCCACTCCTGTACTTGGAAATCTGAATACAGCTGACATGCAAGACTCCTCCTTCCATACCTCACACCCTCTAGCAAGGCTTTGGAGATGCAGTGTGAGCATTTTAGAACAGAAAGAACAATTCAGAAATCAATTCACTAGTATGTCAAAAAGTATACAGTATAAAAACATCACCAGGTCACATTCGTTGCGGGAAGTTACTAGTGACTAGAACAAAAAGGTGAAAGAAAGAAAAAAAGGCTAAGATGTTGTGGAATAACACCACACAGCCTAACACTCTCCAGCCGTCAGTACCTAAAGTACACAGTTTGGCTTTTTGATTTTGGAAAAAAATGCATGTCTTTGGAGGCAGATTTCAAATATATTGCTAAAAGAGCCTAGGCCATTCTATGATTCTATTACCCCAGATTGCCATACAAGCACTAAACAAAAAGCATACTTTAGAACTAGGAGGTGGAGGTAGAGGAAAACAGAGCGTTCCTTGCTTTAATGAATACTACACTATCACATCTGGAATGCTAGTTATTTTACTAACAAGAATTATTTACTAAACAATAGTCTCTAATGATCTATGGAAGTGGTATCCTTATGATGTCCACACCCCACAGGAAGGCAGAGTTCACAGAAAATACCGTTTTCCAAAGCAAAAAAAAAAAAAAACCACATCCACCAAAAAACCCATCAAAACCTCATAATTTTTTTCAAACTAAAGAAGCGGCCGAATCAGAACAAAAGATGCCCACGGGAAAATATCACCCACAAAGTTGTCTGCTAACCCGCGGCAAAGGGAAGCGAAGGGACAAAAACCCGGCCGCGTACCGGCTTCCTTTCTCCTGA
>NW_009710891.1:0-20465 GCF_000703405.1 Apaloderma vittatum | reverse complement strand
GGAGCGGGCCCGGGGGCGATGGTGAGTAAATCCCTCGGTCCGTGCTCCTGGCCCGGCATCCGACTTGTTGACACGGCCGAGCAGAACTCAGCCTCAGGGAACAACAACGACAAAACATAAATTTTTCTTTAAACTCCTTTGCGGATGGGCCGCGCTCAGGGCTTCTCGGTTGTGTTTTTTTTATCCGGCGGGGTCTGGGTTTTAGCGGTCGGGAAGGGTTGGAGCGCTGCTAACGCCTTCCTTTGCTTTTGTTCTAGAAGCGCTGCGGATCAGCCTGTCATGGAGGGGACCAGGCAAACCAGGATTTGTCGTCCACACAAGATAAGTGAATCCTCAAAGGTTTGTACGTTTTTTGTGTTGCTGACCAGAAAAAAGAACAAGTTAGAGAAATAAACAAGGGTGGTGGAGGTAAAGGCTCTCCTTTGGATGGACTGATTTGATGGAATGCACATATTCTGAGCTTTTATAAAGAGATATGAGAACGGTGATCTACCTGCTCAAATGTTTTTGCTAGAAGATGCTGCCTAGTGATTTAAAAAAAAAAAAGGCAGAAAAAAGGCAGTAGCAAATGGGCATCTGCTCCTCATGACTCATAACTTAAAAAAGAAACGCACATCATCACAGCACAGTATTTTCTCTACACCAGAAATTAAGTCGTTAAATGCAATTTGTGTTTTTAGGGAATTTTTCATACTGATCGAGCTCATAAAATCCAAACAAGTTACAGAAGCAAAGCTGGCATTCCTCTTACTCTTTGTTTTGTACAAGACGGAAGTCTTGGTGCTGCAAACAGTAGTTACTCCAGTCAACTCGAGGTGTTTTCTTAGCTTTGTGAGGTTAATTTTCTCCATATAGAACCTCTGTCTGCACAAATACATTGATTTTAGTTGGGAATCTGCAGAAGTCTCTCTAGGGTAGCTCTTCATGCAGGTCATCAGGACGATGACCTAAGATTTATACCGTGTTAATATCAGCTGTAATTACTATGTTTGCTTTGTGAAAAATGCTTTTCTGTTCTAGCGAGCACCTGGTGCTACCAACAACAGCTGGAAGAGAAAAACTTTTCAGTGTCTGTATCTGTCTTATCGTAGCTGAATGAGACGGATCTCGTCTTCTTTTGCATCACTGCTGAAGTAACAGTATTGCATTACCAGTCTGAAAGAATGTAGATTTTTGAATCCAAAAGGAGTTAAAATACTGTTCCAATACAACTGCTAAAAGATAAATGGGACTAGTTTTTAAATGCATTCTTGCCGATACAATCTTTCCCTGAGCGCTGATCCTGTCTACTATTTAAATGGTTTAGTCTGGATGTAAAAATAATTCATCACATTAAAAATTAATTAACTTGACAGCATTGTTTTATTTTCTTGCTTAGACAGCAGCTGCCACTATCTGTTAAACTTAGAATTACTAGATATTGCTAAAGCTGTTCTGCAGAGTATAAATAGCTTGAGAAAGATGTTTGTGTTTAGTGTAAAATTAGTCTTGGTTTTGAAATGTGCAGCTATCAGCTTCTGTTACTTCCTCCCTGAACGAATGAACTTGCTGAGTGGCTGAAGTGTGTTAATACATTCTGAGTCCATCCAGTGCCACACGTAATAATTTTATGCTTGATTTCTCAAGTAGCAGGAGCTCTACATGGCAACAAGGATTTCAGGAGTCCAAGTTGTCAGGCGCATTTGCAGTCAGGATTACGCTGCTCACTCGACAGGCAGTAAATAGGGATCTCTGGCAAATCTTATATTCTGGTGTAATCTTGTTATGCACGATGGTGGTATTAGAGAATATTAGGCAGAAATGATCAGCCAATTTACAGAGCTGAGGGGGAATATGGTTTTGGTTTAATCCAATAACTGTCCCCTGTGAGTCAAATTCAGAAGAGGGTGCTGTGAATATGTTCATTATCCTTCATCATAGTTGCCACAAATGTGTGGTTTGGCCTTTGCCATATTTATTCTTCTTCCCGCCTCCTCCATCCTCTGGTCTCTGCTCGGGCTCCTGTACAATACCAGCATTTCTCAACCTCAGAAAAACGAAGATAAAAAGCTTTACAGTCCTTAACCCCCCTTTTTTTTCTTTTTCCTGCTACAGTTCTCTGATGGTTTTATTCCTCAGTGCAAGTAACTTTGTTGTCTGTGCCATAGATCCCTTTTTTCAATTCAGAGATAGGATGAAGCAATGAGTATAAGGCAAACTAAAGGGTTTGGGCCCAGCAAAACACATTTATTGAAGTCTCTCCACTTAGATTGGTTTAACTCTGTACACTTGCATGCACAAAGTCTTGCCCATGGAAGGGATTTTGGCAGCTTAGTCCCCATTGTTTAGAAAAGAGTGTGAGCAAAACTGAAGAGAAACCGCTGGGCTGTCACGCAACGAGGAGCACGTTTGGTTGTTAGCTTGGGTCTCATCTCTGTGGGACCGCCTGTCGTTCTGCCGCCGCCTGCGAAAAGGCAGGCGTGGGAGGTCGGGCTCCTGAGGCTGGTATTAGCCCGGGATGATTGGCTGCCATCACGCCTGCACAGCGGTGAGCCGTGCGCGTTAATCCCTGGTTATCCCGTCGTATGAGAGTGCAATCACCAAACAGTGTGCGTAGGGTGCCTGCCTAGAGTGAGGGCTGCGTGCTGCGGGGGAAAGCTTGGCTCTAGGTACTCGAATCGCTCCCATCCAGGTGGGTAGAGAGGTTGTCTCACCGTGATTTAACCAACTCATTAATGGCTTAGCTTGACAGCAGTAATCACAGGCTTTCTCTTTGGGAAACCAGGAAAGCCACGGATGGTTAGGATTTCTAGGAGAAGCAACAGTTTGGTCAAGGAGAATTTGAACACCTGAGAGGCTTGAAGAGACCTCAGGTCATCTGTGTGACTGTTTTCAGTGTAAATACAGAGAGAGACACCGTGTCAGGGTGTCGCTTCTGGGAATGCAGGCTGAGGGACCCAGGGTCCTACAGCCAGAACTGTTCAGAGCTAACTTAGGTATGAGAAAAGATGAGCTTCCTTTCCACCTCCTTTCATTTCTCTTACATGTTCTTACAGGCTCTGCAATGCTGCCTGTTTCAAATTTGGTAATTAAAGTTATGTATTTGCATTTAACTTAACCTGGCTTTTATTAAGAGAGATCACAAGGTAACTGACTGTACCGTCGAGCATTCCATTCCTCTGGAGGGATGGTCCTAAAAGCTGCATTGCTTGACACGCTGGGGTGACCAGCCCCTTAGATACGTGTTCTGCAGGACATTCAAGGGGTAACAAAACGTTTCCATTTTGGTTCTTCCTAAGGCTGGTAATGCGAGTCTGTGAGAAAGAGGCCAATACCAGTTGCTTCAGAAGCTCTGTGGCACGTACAGAGCTGGTGGGAAGAACATCTGGGCCAGAGGGATCCCAGAAGGATGCTTTAACGGGCATGTTCTGAGGGCATTTTCCCCTTTCTTTAAGAGAAAAGTATTTAGTCATATTCATTAAACCAAAACCTACCTCAGTTTCTGGAAGCGAGTAGAAGTCTTACGGGAATAAGTTATCCACATGTGTGGCTTTGCACATAAATAAACAGCTAGTATTTTTGCCTGCAGTGTGTGTGCCTGGAATAACATGGAAAGAAAGAGGGATTTTACCCTAACGAGCTGAGAGTTCTGAGAAGATTTAAGAGGGGGTAGTTGTCAAGTATGCACTAACCCAAACAATACATGAGCTGAAGGAAAATCTGGCATACTGCTGGATGTGCATCTCCCACTCCACGTATTTAGCGAGTAGCTTCGTTGAGAAGAACTCTGTAAGGAGTCATTTGGGGGACAAGTAAGAAAGAAAATGTCAGCAAGATGTCTCAAAGACAATGAGTGGAAGAGTTTCAGAAAATTGTGCCTGTCTAAATCATCAGGGAGGAGGTTTGGATGCAGCGTTGTGGAGGAGGTGGGAATAAATTATATAAAGAAAGGAGGGAGTAGGAAGCACTAAAAGTCTGCTTAGGCTTTTCACAGTGAAGGTGAGGAGCCTGGGCTCGTACTGTGTTGCTTGCCAACTGTTTCCATTCAGAGTTTATAATAAACGTGCAAGACAAGTAAGTTTCTCTCATGTATGACCATGTGTAATGGGAGGACGCTTAGTGGGTGCGCTGGAATTCATCTTGGTGAAGACAACATCTGCCTGATACTGCTTTGTTTATTCCAGGTGTATAGGTGGGATGACCACTCTAGTCTAGTTCTCCAGAGCCTGAACGAGCAGAGGCACCGAGGCCTTTTCTGTGACATTGTCCTTGTGGTGGATGAACAGAGAGTCCCTGCCCATCGGAACCTCCTCGCTGTTTGCAGTGACTACTTCAATTCTATGTTCACCATTGGTATGCGAGAAGCCCACCAGAAAGAGGTTGAACTTTTTGGAGCCTCTTACATTGGTCTCAAGGCTGTGGTGGATTTCCTTTATGGCAGCGAGCTGTCTTTAGATGGAGGCAATATCGACTATGTGCTCGAAACAGCTCACCTGCTGCAGATCTGGAAGGTGGTTGACTTCTGCTGCGAGTACCTGGAGAACGAAGTCAGCGAGGAGAACTACTTGTACCTGCAAGAGCTGGCCTCTATTTACAACCTGAAGCGCCTTGACTCCTACATTGACTCTTTCATCTTGCAGAACTTCGGCACGCTGTCTTTCACCCCGGACTTCCTGCAGAACATTTCCTTGCAGAAGTTGTGCCAGTACCTTGACAGCAGTAACGTGCAGCAGGAGTGTGAGCACGACCTGCTTCAGGCAGCCTTGCAGTGGCTTACCCAGTACCCGGAAAGAGAGAACGAGGCTCACCAGGTCCTGGATAACATTCATTTCCCCTTGATACCTAAAAGCGATCTCCTCCATCGAGTCAAGCCTGCTGTCTGCTCTCTTCTTCCCAAAGAGGCAAACTGTGAGGGCTTTATAGAGGAGGCGGTGAACTATCACAATAACGTCACGGCTCAGCCGGTGCTGCAAAACAAGCGGACGGCGCTGCGGACCTGCGAGGAGAGGCTCCTCTTCGTGGGCGGCGAGGTTTCCGAACGGTGCCTGGAACTGAGCGATGACACCTGCTTCTTGGACACCAGAAAGGGGCAGTGGGTGGCAGAAACCCCTCTCCCAGCCAGGCGAAGTCACCACTGTGTTGCCGTCTTGGGAGGCTTTATCTTCATAGCCGGAGGCAGCTTTTCAAGAGACAATGGAGGAGATGCGGCTTCAAATCTCCTATATAGGTATGATCCCCGCTGTAACCAGTGGATAAAGGTGAGACTTAAGCTGTTTATTTCTCTGTTTAAAGTCCTTAACGTTTATAGAGTGTTTTCTTCTTTATGGGGGAATAGCAGGGCTCGTTAAGAGTAGCCAATGTAGCAGTGCTTGCAAATGGAAATTGAGGTTATTTAGACTGAAAAAGCAGCTGCTCGAATCCTCTGTGGGTATGCTTAAGTTACAAACACAGCAAAAGAGTTTGGTGCAGATTTTCAACTTCACTTGGGATTTGGGCATCTCATCTGTGAAATTCCTGGTTAGCTTTAGATGACTTTTGGGAATAACGGCTAGAATGGACTTGCAGAAGTGATTGCTTAGTTTATCTTTCACAAGCAGCAGCACATGTAACTAAATTGGAAATGGGTCTGATGTAAAAAGAAAATGTCTCTGACACTTGTCAAAGGTCTCCGTGCTAGATCATCTCTGTGAACAAGCTTATTGCTTCCAGTCCTGCTGTAAAACCCCGTGTCCAGCGCAGGTTCCTATAAGAACCAATCCTGTGTGGTTCATTTGTAGATTTGAGCGATTCCAATATATGCTTCTTGCAGAGCTTTGGAATACAAACATTTACAGACTAATCTGTCTCTTAGATGCTTCCTCTTGTCCCTTTTTTTGAAAACAAAGTTGATGTAACATGCTACTGCAGAAAAGAAACAATACTTTATGAATATAATGGTCGAAACCAGTAGCTCTCCTTTCCAAAGAAATAGGAAGGAGCAACTATTCTGTCCTCGGACACGAACATACCTTAACTCAGCTTGCTTACTCGGTGCGTGGAGATGTCAGCATGTTTGGTTTTTGCTTTTGTTTTTTTTTGTTTTGCAGGTTGCTTCCATGAGACAACGTCGAGTAGATTTCTACCTGGGAGCAATTACCGACATGCTGGTAGCTGTTGGTGGCAGGAACGAAAACGGGGCGCTTTCTTCAGTTGAGACCTACAGTCCTCAGAAGGATTCCTGGTCCTATATAGCCGGCTTGCCCCGGTAAGAGTTGTTTGGAAAGTTATCCTGTGTTTGAAGGATGGTAGTGAAGGGAGCTTGTGTGACTGCAGCTGACGAACGGAGAATGGTAGGATCATAATGGTTGTAAAAGACCTTCAAGTCCAACCATTAACATGGTGTCAGCAAGTTATGAACCATATCAGCATTTGGTATTTGAGCAGCTGTCTCTTTTGGGAAGAATCCTCTGTGGGTATGCTTAAGGAAAGAGTTTGGTGCAGATTTTCAGGTTTTTTTGTCCTGAGGTACATCTTTTGGGAAGAATCCTCTGTGGGTATGCTTAAGAAAAGAGTTTGGTGCAGATTTTCAGTTTTTTTTTGTCCTGAGGTACATCCGGAGGATGGGAGGGAGAGCTCTTGCCATTTTGCTCTGCTAGGCTTAAAATATTTTTCCTGAGGTCGCTTGGAGTTGAATCTTTTTTGGGGGCACTGTTTAGATCTCGGTCAAAGGTTTTTATAATTTATATGGCCTTGCTTTGTCACCTTGGTCTGATTTTCCTTGTGAGGTATTTCTCTTCATTTGCTGCTCAGGTTGTCTGTTGCAGATAAACCACATTTACCTGTACGGCGAATAGATAAACCTGGCAAATGTGACCTCTCGTTCTCTCAGTCTGAGTTAAAACTCCTCTGCTCTGCTTTTGAGAGGCTTCAGTACTGCAGCTCTTCTTGTAACAGTAGCACAGGACAGTGCTAGGATTTTGAATCAATATTTGAGTGGTGACTTTGTAAGAATGGTACGATAGCATTTCATTTGCAAACAGCTATTCAGATGTAGTAATGCTTCACATCCATGGAAGTGGCAGGAGTATCGGCTGTACGGCTGTCGTTTTCATGACGTGTGAAACCTACAACTTCAGCAGCAGTGCTTGCTTTCTTAGGGGCATCATGAACAAGATACTTGTGATTTGATTTTAGAGTTCAGGGGTTTTTTTTCCCCCTTATTACCTTAGCTGCAGAGCTGCAGAGCCATAGGCAGCCAGTTAAGACACAGAAGCCTGTTGCCTGGTTCTATTTTGGGCAGGTGCTGCAATGCGAGTCTGATCCAGGCTAACAGCTGGGCTCGAGTGCTCTTCAGAAGCAGGATGCTTTTTTCTGTTTTATTTCTGCTCACACAGGCAGATCTAGCAGTCGGGGCTAAGCACCAGAGTCTTTCCTGGGAAGCTCCGTGTGAGAGCATCTTCAGCTCCCAAGTGCTTCTGTTAATTGGGGTGACCCGTGAGATTCCAGTAACATGTCAGAAACTGTAGCACAGATTTATTTTTTTTCTTTTTTTCCCCTAAGCATTTTTCAAAGAAATGTAGATGTGGCCAGACTGTCTTGTATGCCGTTAGAAAAACACTCACCTTAGAACCAATATGGATATTTTATTCCCAGCATCTAAGTCATCCTGGGGAAGCTTGCAGACTGTAAGCTGTTCAAAAAGCTCCTACTGCCACCTGCGTGTTGACTTTGGGAATTTTGCACCTGCAGCCTTTAAAAGTGAGCTTTGATGTGGGAAGGTGTTAATTTTTTTTATTAGGTCACCTAGTCCAAGCTTGGACTAGGCAAAAGTTGCCCTTATGGGATAGACCCCACCGGACACTGATGTAGCTGGTTGCTAAACTGCAGGGTTAGGCTGCAGTACAGCGACTATTTTGAGTTACCGCTGCATCCCCAAAAAGTAGTTCTGCGTCCTCTCTTCCTGCCTGTGCTGTCCCCATCCCTTGTGTCAGCTCAGGTGTTTGTGCAGCTGTGCAGTGAGATAGTTTCTCACTTTTTCATGTAGCTGCTCTCTTGCATGTTAGTATGTCTTTTGTAAGATCTTAGTGGAAACTTAGTACTTTCAGGTTTTGTGTCTTTCAGTCTTCCTTCTTTTCCATGGGGCAATACTTTGTTAGCAACAACTGTCCTTCTGCAAGGAAGGAGTAAAGTTAAAATAACATTATGCAGGTTGCAAAAGGCAGAAGTCAGCACAGAGGTGGACAACAGAAAGAAACCTGAATGCAGGGACAGGTGAACGCTGCTTGAGCTCAGAGAGATGTGGCCCTGCTGCCTGCTGGAAGGGACCTGGGCCATCCTTTCCTGATGAGCTTCCCATGGATTTGCTGGCAGCAGAGGAAGGATGAGAGAGAACTTTGTGATTTTTTTTTTTTTTCCAAGACTAGAAGAAAATCATGCTAGCTACAGTTCTGTGTACTCCCGTCTTCCCTTCAACAGACTCTTGATCTGATCCCTGTTTTCCTCCCCACCATGTGCTTTTGTTCCTCAAACTGATTTTAGTTACTGTTTCTACCCAGCTAATATCTTCCCCAGCCCTCTTCCAGCAGGAAGTCTTTTCTCCTCACGTAGAGGAAACCAGAAACTCAAATCCTCTGCTTTTGGATTGCCCGGACAGGCAACATGTCCCACCATAACTGCCTTGTATCCTGCATTTTTCCGCCCTCTTTCCTCTGAAGAGAGCACATGCAGGGTGTTTTTTGTGTGCTCTGGTCCTCCTTGCCTGCAGCTCTGCTGTTGTTTCTGACTGCTCGAAGCCAGCAGCTGCCTGGAAGACCGTTCCCTGGAGGGACAGGCACACGTTGAGGTCATTCTGGGGTGTAGGCTTGCGTAGTTCGATCTGAGATGCTTGAGGCTCGACTCTCAGGAGGCTGTATTTGTTAAATGTTTGACTCTGAACATGCAGAAAATGTTGTGGGGTTTTTTTGTTTTTTTTTTTCTTCTCAAGGGTTACAGCTTGCCATGCATGTGGAGATTTGCAGGGGAAAGGCAGCGGTTGTGGCCTCGAATGCACGTGCCTTCTGCCCGCTGCCAGGTCCTGTGTCCGTGTCGCTGTACGCAGGCACGGTCTCGCTCCTCTGAGGAAGAGCTCTGCAAGCTCTTCTTTATCTCTTCTTTCCCCCACCGCCTTCTCATCCCAACATGGTCAAAACAACACGCTGTTTTCCCTAACTTCTTTCTTGGAAGGAGCTGAGCGGTTTTGACTGAAATAATGCTGTCTTACAGAGGAAGAAAACACAGCCTCTTGAGGCAGATGCTTAACATGGAGAACTTCAGCCAAGCTATCTAAAGGGTGGACCTGATCCAAGTCTGCTACAAGTGAATTTTGCCTGACCCTCATTTGGGTCCTTCGTTGTGGGCTGGTTTTCCCATTCCTCAGAGAGGTCCTATGTTGTTTTTTTTCACCATTTTCCCAGGGTTTTTGGGAGCAGTTGCTGCCATAGTTTCTAGCCCAGAAGGGAGCAGCTGTGACTGACAAGCTTGGCAGGGCAGAAGTTGGTGCAATGTGTTCTCATCGTGAATAGAGCATGAAAAACTCGGCTGCAAACATCGGCGAAATTAATTGAGTGGCCCTAGGTTAAAACTTGGCAGAACAACTGAAAGCAGTTATATGAGGAAATGTGTTGGAACAGGTTAATGAACGATGGTATCTGCTCTGCTAGTTGTGTCATGAATGATCTCGCAGGGCTGCAACAGGTGGACACTGAAATTCAACCACTGCTCACCTGGACTTTGGTTGGGGTAAGGGATTCCCAAAGCTTTATCGAGTTAGGCCAAGTGTTCTTCTGTTTAAGAAATCAATGGTAAATTTTCTGGCATTCACTGAATGGTGTTACTGGGTCAGAAACTGTAATTTTTGCAGCGTTGTATCTAAGTAAGGTGTTAGAAATTGACAACTGGCTCTGGCAGATGTTCTGAATTGAGGCTTCTTTCTCCTTAATGCCTCTTTTTTTTTTTTTTTTTTTTTTTTTTCTTCTGGCTGCTTTTATAGATAATGCTGCCAAAATGCTTGATGCTTTCTGTTGGAGGATGTCTGTACCCACTGTACTGAAGTGTCCTGTTACGTTGCACATTAGAACTGCCTCTTTTGAAACCATAGGCCTGGAAGAAAGGATTCTTATTGATCATTTCAATTTGTGTGTTATATTTCATGTGGTTTTCTAATAATGTGAACCTGGGTATGTGCAATTTCAAATGAGCTTTTCAAAAGTCGGGCAAAGCGAAACACCTCTAGTGTATTTCAATGGGTAGTCTCTCTATATTGGGAAATAGCAAATTGGTGGTCAAATTGATGCTTCAGGTATGATTGCCTCTTTCAAATTACTCTTATGGCTATTGCTGTTCTCTAGACACACCGTTGATCGAGGCAAAAAGCATCAGTGCTGTTTCTGTAGCTGCTTATGCTAGACTGCACGTGTTTGAGAGAAAATGTCTATTGCTTGCTTACCTGTGCAGAGTTCCACTTCCCAGTTAGCGTAGGAAAACATTTAACCTACTTCTCCAAAGGTCACTCAAGTGTTTCTTAACTTATGGTCTTTTCTTTTTTTTCCCCCCCAAAATGCTGAATGTACTGTGATTGCTCTCAGCAGTGCAGTAACCCTGGGCTTTGTGTTGGAATCAGTGTCACTGTGCTCCTTTTCTGACTCCTGAAAACAATCCGTTATCTGACATTACCCCCACAGGGGAGGGCACTGCACAGTCTTCAGGTAGCGTGCTTGTTAGGTGTAGGTCTAAAATCACTTTGAGAAAGGAAATGAATTCAAGTTGCCCATCCCACTTACTGAATCTACATTTTAAGACTCATTCCTGCATATATAAAGAAGCAAAGACTCTAGTGACTGGACTGGGTGCCACTGGAGATAGAGACTCACAGTTCTTGTCTGTAAGAGACCACAAATGAGGCAGAGCAGCCCGTGTGTGCCCTACACCTGCCGTAGCATTTCTGGCAGGTGCGAAAGCTGGAGTGGGTGTGCTCAGGGTATTTCATGTCAAACAGAAGCACCAAGTGCGAGTTACGTGCTTCTGTGGTTGCGCAGATTGTGAGCTGTGGCGTTTTGCCTTTTTGGATAAAGTCTTGTAACTATGCTGTAGTCCTCTCTTCTGAATTCCTTTTTTTTCTTTTTCCTGAGTCACTAAGAAGCAGTGCAGTTCTGAAGTCATCTCTGTAAGGTCTTCAGGAATGGTTCCCCAGCCCTTGTAGTTGAAAAGCGTGTCCTGATCACTCAGCATTCTTAGGTGAAGTGTATCAAGGATTTTTCTGTTTCTTGTAGCAAGAACCTGTTAAAATATCTGATTCAGACACTGGTCAGCGATCAGAATAGGCTTCAATAGGCATCTAGAATAATAAAAGTCTTTTAGCTTTTTCTCAGAAGCGTTATGCTTTCAGGGCAAACGTGGGTTTCTGTTCCACCTTCGCACAAAAGTGCTTGGCACTCCCGTGTGTGGAAGAAGTTACAATAACGTTTGTGTACCTGAGAGAAAGTATTACCACGCAATATAAAAACAGCTCAAGGTTCTATCCACATTGAGTTTTGAGCATGTACAGGCATGGTTCAAAAGCATTCCAGGCTAAAGTAACGCTAACATGGGTTTGTCTGCCATAGAGGTCGTGTTGTCTTGAGTCCTTGACTACAAAGGATGGTAGTGGAGGCTCCTGAGTGCGGCGTGATGAGTATATTGCTCTGCAGCCCTATGGGCATTAAATTGTTTGAGCTCTTTGCACCTGTGTGTGAGCCAGTTTGGTGTGGCTGATGCTGCAGCTACATCTTTTGACACTCCCACACCTGAAAAAAGAACAAAAAGGCATATGCACGAAGGGTACGTTCAAAGAAGCTGAGGCTGTCCCTCACCTTGGCATTCCACTTCTAAGAGCTCAGAGAGGTTTGGTCAGGAATATCCGAGTGTGAAGTTAAGAACAGCCTGAAGAATTAGGTTTGTGGTGGCTTTATTATAGCTGATCAAAGTGGTTTTCTCTCTGCCCTGTGGAAGCAGCATGCACGGTGTTGGCTCTTCCATCTCTTGTTGTCTTACTTCAGATGTAGACTCTGATCAATGGTTGTCTGAGGTCTGTTGCTGTGCCTTGGAGTGAGTGAAGAAGTTGTCACATGTACAGCAGAAGCATTAGGGCTGACGGGCAGCCCGTGGAAAGGACATTACATGTATCAAAACTGCAGATAAACTGTGCTGTGAACACTAGCGGGTAAGAAATGTGATTTGCAACCCTGAAGCTGTGGAAAGGGAAGGCAGCAGTAGTTTTCTTGTTGCTTCTTCTTGGTTCATCGCTACTGGTAAGTCTGAGAGGTATCATGATTATTTCCTCTTTGTGTCATAGAAACCCTGGCTGAGATGTGGGTTTTTTCCTCTCTGGCCCTCTCAGACTGATCCAACTCAAGCACTGGGGTGGGAAAGTAGGAATGAAGGCCGTGCCAACTAGGGCAGGATGGGTTGCTGCTGTTGTAGGACACACTGCAGAGGATGCCTTAAAAAGCAGTTGTCATACCTTAGCGTTCTGTAGCGACCAGGTATGAAAAGGGTACCTTGAAAAGTGCTTGTTGTCCCTTAGCACCCTGCAGCGCAGGGTGGAGCAGCACGAGTGACGATAGTGACTGAGTAACCAACAGGATTAGGGATTCTTCTGTCGTTCGTTACTGTTCGTTGTCTCGTTTAGTACCAGTCCGTGTTGGATGCTTGTGAATCATGATAAAATCCGTAAGTCCTAAGTCGGATCGCTTTTGTTTGCCTGTCCTAGGTTTACCTATGGCCACGCTGGAACAGTCTACAAGGAATTTGTGTACATTTCGGGGGGCCACGATTACCAAATCGGCCCCTATAGAAAAAACCTGCTGTGCTACGATTACCGCACGGATGTTTGGGAGGAGAAGAGGCCGATGATCACTGCCCGAGGCTGGCACAGCATGTGCACCTTACAGGACAGTATCTACTCCATCGGCGGCAGTGATGACAACATAGAAACCATGGCTCGGTTTGACATTCTGAGCGTGGAGTCGTACAGCCCGCAGTGTAACCAGTGGACCAGAGTTGCGCCTCTGCTACAGGCAAACAGCGAGTCAGGGGTGGCCGTTTGGGAAGGCAAGATTTATATCCTCGGAGGCTACAGCTGGGAAGAAACGGTCTTCTCCAAAACAGTCCAGGTTTATGATAAGGAGAAAAACAAGTGGTACAAAGGAACTGACTTACCCAAAGCAATTGCTGGTGTGTCTGCGTGTGTCTGTGCATTGAAACCCAAAACAGAGGACAAAAAGAAAAAGACAAAAACAAAAAAACATCAAGATCGAGGAAGATGACTACTTCAGGATAACCACGCTTTGATGGTGGACTCCCAAAGGACCTCGTATTTAACCATTTCTATCTAACCTTGATTCTTTCTTTTTCTCTTTAAATGGTGGGGGAGGAAGGCATCTTCTGAAGCCTCAGAAAACGTACAGTTAAATGTGGTTTTTGGATTAAGCTCATGTTTAAGGTAAAAACAACAAAACAAACCAAAAAACACCCCTCCTACTTGATAAGGGGAGATATGATGAGAGAGGTTACGTTGCTCTCCTGAATGTTAAGGCTTAGTCCTTTACTTCTGTGGTTCATGGCATTTACACATACATCGTATTATATCCACATTTTTAAAATAACGTTGAATCTGTGGCTGGGTTGATAATGTCCAGGGGGGAGGAGGCAGAGTAGTAAGCATCTGATTTGAACTTACAGAGCAGCTCAAAGGAGCTCAGAAGCAACTGCTAAGGAAAAACAAAATGGATCTTCGCTGATGCAGACCTTGAATTTTTGTAGTATTTGTTTTCATTTACAATAGATTCTTGAGTTGTAAGTATCAGATTTCTGGATCACACGAGTGTTCAAAGAGAATATTGCTTTTGGTGGCTGCAGGTCAGATCAGTTTGAAGAGCAGATAACTCCACTGCACTCTTAAGATTCAGAAGACCTCACTGTGTGGGTTTGACTTGGGCTTGGATCACCAGCATTATGAGCTGTGAAGTGTGGGAAAGGTGACATGACTTTTGCATGCCTTGTAAGGGCATTTTTCATATCAAAACACAAGAGCAAGTTTTTCTTGGGCTTTAAAACATCTTCCAGAATGAGGAAGAAGAAAAAAAACACTATCAAAGAACTTGACAGAAGACTGAGAAGATTGGAGGAAACTGCACAATTTGCTTTGGGCTTCCAAGTAGGTGGAACTGATAGAGCTCACCTCAAGTTTGGAGTTTGCTCAATAGGGCAACAGTGGGGAGAAATGTCAGGAGAATCCTTCAGGTGAGCCTGAGGCTGGAAGATGTCCCTGCCCAGCCCTGCCAGGCTTTGGTTAACTCAGGGCACACAGTTATCACGGCTAGTGGCCAGTGTGAGCAGGGGCCTGCGCTGAACTTGTCTGCTGGCAAAAAGCTGATCAGCCCAGGATGGTTAGTATAAAAACAGCAACTTGTTTTTCTAGCTGACATTTTCCTCTTTTTTTCTTTTTTTTTTTTTTTTTAAATCCAAGTTCAAAATACCTTTCCATGAGAGTAGCCCTTTCTGGTGGATTTGGCAGGGACTCGAAGCCATGGCTCATCAGGCACGCAGCCAAGCACCTTCCCCAGCCAGACAGGTTCAAAAGGAAGAAACCCGAAATATGCTCAGGACTGTGTTTGGGATCCAGAGAGTGGGACTGAACTGAAAATCGTCTGTTAGATCCTCTGTGTCACACTAGCCTCTGCATACCAAGTAAAAAGATTTCTGACCCAAGTGTTAGTCCACCCTCTACAAACACAGCTGATTCTGCTGCAGATATTAAAATTCCCCGACTGTCTGGCCAGCTTTCAGGCATTCACCCTGGGGGCACTTTCCAAATGCACCTCTCAGTTGCAAGGAGTTGATGGGCAGCAGTCTGATACAACCACACAGGTTACTGTAACAACGCCAAGCCACAGATTCATGTCCCTCCTTCCCAAAAGAAGAAATTTTTAGAACGTTTTTAAAAACGACTTTTGTACTTTTTTATAACGCGTTTTGCTAAACTCGGTCACATGTTTGCCATGTATTATATTATTTCCTATAGAAGCTACTGCCCTGTAATTGTGACCCCGTTGTGGCCGTCAGGAGCTCATCGTTTGGTGGATCTTTTAGTCTTTGTGTGGTTGGTGGGGCCCGATGCAGCTGTTGGAGCAGCATTTACATTCTCGGCATTGCCGGGCAGTCAGCTGTAATTGTGACTATTGTACGGCCTCTTCCCTGATAGTCCGGCTCACCAGACATGCTGATAAACACCCTTTATTTTCATCTATTTGTGATCTGCTGAGTGGATTTCAAGGGCTTGGGTTTAAAGTTCTGCTGGGGAGCGGTCGATTGTGGCTGTTATTCCTTCCTCAGTCCGTCTTTTCAGTCTCCCTTGTGCACCATAACCATGTATTTCACGTTTGCCTTTTTTTTTTTTTTCTCCAGCCTTTTTTTCCTCCCCAGTTATTTACCTCCATAATTGGAAAACACTAAGAAAACATTTTTTGCACTTACTTTCATTTGGAGCTCTTGTAAATGGAAGAACTTCTAAGATCTATTACAAGAACGTATTTGTATTGAAAGAGATACCTCTGAATAAATTTCTGGAGTGCAAGGAAGTTACAAGTTTCTTCAGTGATAAGAAAGGATTTAAGCAAACTAGTTGAAATTAATTTTGTGAAACTCCTTAAGGTTTTTTTTGGTGTAAAAAGAAAAAAGCCTCAGGAGTTAGTTTTTCATTTGCATTAATGGATTTACTTTAAAGCCTTTATACACTGCATGAGGTAATGGTTATTCTTTTTTTATCCTAAAAAAATTGAAAAAAATAAACCCAAACATTTTTGTTATGATGAACTCATGAGTTGTTTGCATTTTTTAATATCTGAAATCTTTGCTGTGTTGACTTGACAACTACTTAACTTTTGGGGACATTTTCATGTGTAAGTACAAAAAAAAATTTCAGTGACTTGCTTTGTTTCTGTTAATGGGATCCCTATTACTATATCCCCCCTTTCAATGTGTTTATGTATTACATTAATGCCTGGAAACAATAAATCCAGTTTAGAATATTGTATTCATCACCGTCTGACTTGTGTATTGATTTAATTGAGGCTTTCCTTTTTGGTAAATTGGAAAAGTAGTTATTTTTAAGTAGCATTGATAATGCCGGAAACTTTTTAATAGGCAGAAGCTAAATGTAACAAGATGGAGTAGTACTAGAACTTACTTTTTCTGCATCATGCTTCAAACCAGACAAATTTTTGCATTTTTTTGCAGCTGTGACAAAAGACTCAATGCAGTTTATATAGCATGGGCTGGCAGAGTGCCCTTTGATTTTTTGGATGCTGCGTACCCAGACGTGGCTTATTGTCACGTGGGAAGCGTTACCAGGTACCACACAATGCTTGAAAATATCTGAAGCCCCCAAGTGCTGCCCTGCTCTGTGACACTGGCACGCTGGAGTTCTGCACAGGTGAAAGGGAGAAGATGTACCCACGAGTGGATTCCTACTTTGATTTTTACGAGGTCTGAGCAGCCTTCTCGGTGAGTAATTGAGATGGGTAGAGAAAAGGTGCACCCTCCTTGTCTGTGCTCTTGGGGCATCAGCGCGGCTCTTGCGCCTGTACCTGCTGCTGCCGCCGCCACCTGTGTGCTTTGTAAAACATTTTACTTCTTCTCAACAAGCACAGGTCTTTCTTCCTGCCTTGGGGAAAATAACTAGTGCCTGCCTGTTTTAAAAAGGCCAAATTCTGAGGAAAGCTCGTTTTACCTGACACAAAACAGCTACCAAAAACCTCAGGTTTTTCTCTTCCCACACTTAGATGCCTGTATCTTGGCGTCAGCATGTCAAGGAGCTGCTGCCGGTAACATTGACGTTAAATAACGTAAATCGCTAGAGATACCCTGAGGAAAAATTACGCTGTAGTGTGAGATGCAGTTGTTTTGAAGGCTTGAGAAAGAAGCTGGAAATATTTTTGTTCTTGAGCTGTAATCTTAAACTGAGAAAAATGCCTGTCTGTCTCTGTAACAGATCAGCAGACTGCATTCTCCCAAATACTGGTGATTTTCTCTGTGCTGGGGAGGATTCACTGCTCTTAAATGACAGCAAAAAGATGTCTCACAGCTAGGGAATTTAAAGAACTAATTTAACCTTTAGTACTCCTTCTGAGAATTTAACTCGCAGAAAAAAAGGTTCAGATTCTAACTGTGATTCTTACCTTGCCGATACATCTGAACAAAACTCGAACCAGTAAGAAGTTTCTAAGGAAAAAAAAAAAGAAAAGAAAATTTAGTTGACAAGCTTTATACATGATCTGATTTCCATTCCTTGTATTCTCTCGTGAATGTAATAATAAGATGCTAATTATGCCTTCATGAACTTAGGGCTTTGAGTTGTCTTACAGCCCAGGTTAGGGCAGATGCATCCCCAGTCCGGAAGGAGATGTTCTATCACCGTGCTGTGCAAGTCCAGCTCCAATTCCCTTCTCCCTTCTGATCACTGAGAGACGCACAGCCCAGCAGCAGGTTTGTTCATTCCACACACGGGTTTTAGCATCACCTCAGCTCTTTCTGGAACTCAGAGTAGCTTTGGGGAAAAAAACTGCCTTGTTTTTCTTTTGTTTTTTTTCCTATGTGACAAAAGGAGAAGAAGATGAAAGACCTGCAGGTTCTTTTGAGGGGCTGTAAAAATATTTTAATGGCAAAAGAGACTTGCTTCATCAGTGACTTGTGGTCCTCCTTCATAGGTGACACAACACGTAACAGCTTTTACGTGTCCACAACTGCTGTGAAAGCAGCTTGATTTGCCTCTGGTGAAGTTCACGGTGTCTCTGTGGGCCTCATGCTGGAGAAGCCCTGTCACAGCAGCCTTGGACAGCCACACCAGCGACACCTCTGTGGGCCTTTACCTAGACTCGGCTGGTTTTTCATCGAAAACATAAAATGTAAGGAGCCAACTGACTTAAGGGCAAAAGCCCCTCCCCAAGATCCAACCAGGGAAGACTGCTTCTTGGAAATACTTTATGGTAGGTAATGGTGTAGATGGAGTGAAGAGATCTCCCTCCCCAATGCCCGTTTTGTGCCATTACAGGCACAAGTCTGGTACCACTGTGGTCCCTCAGGCTCCTGGTACTTTAAAGAACGTTTCTGTTTTTTCTCTCCACTGCAGCCACCTTAGCTTTCTGTGCATAGAATGGTGCTGGCTGGTTTTTTAACTTCCCAGTTGAATCTTGTTACCAGAATGAACGGAGAAGTAGCAAAGCCCTTATTGTACCTAGAAACTATTAAGATAAAAGTTCTGCAACTCTGAAGAAAAAGCCTCTAGAGCTCCTAAAGCTCTTCAGGCCAGGAGGAAGCTTTACATGGACAGCAGTAAACCTCTCGCAGCGATCAGCTGGTTCTCGCAACACTCCAGGAAGGTATTCCCTTCTGCCGTGAAAGGATGGCTACGTGGGTCCTTTCTGGATTCAGTGATCCCAAGGGTCTTTTCCAACCTGGACGATTCTGTGATTCTGCTTACAGAAAAGTACTATGTAAATATCTTTCACCTCCCGGGTGCTCGTATGAGCGCAGGTCTTGTGCTCTCCTAAAATCACGAGGAGCATGGTATGGAAGGGTGAGCCGTTCCCAAGCACTTTGCAAGCACTTTGCATTGACCACAGGGTAAAGAACAAGGACAGTAGTTCCTGGGAGGCAGCTGCCTTGGGAGCAGTTTATCCAGCTCACCAGCCCCTGTCAGACAATCCTTTATTTCCATAGGCCTGGACTTCAGGTGTTGTAGATCGAGTCCCATGACGATTAAGTCAGTACCATGTCGTTAGGGACGTTACTCCACGAATCTTAAGAACGTGGATACACAGACAGAGGAACACAGAACTACTTTCTGAAGTTGGACAAGCAACATGTTGTTTGGGAGCTGTAATTCATGACCATAAAAGGGTAGTAGAAAATAAAACTGACTCGTGCAATGCAGTTAGCAGTAATGCAGTAACAGACCAAAAAATGGCAAAAATGAACGATAAAACAGAACTGAGGTGGAACCTTTCCAGCAGGTTTCTTCAAAGCATGCCACGACAGTAAAATTTGCAAAATTTACATTATTACAAAATATCATGGTAAAAAGCTAACAGACTTTACAATGAAACTGCATGAAGACAGGATAAAATTGAAGGCATTTTAAATGTTACAAAACTAGTAGTGCCATCCTTTCTGCCCACGGTGTTCTCTATATTCAACTACGGCTTCGGTATTTGAATTAACTAGTTTTCAGGCGGGACGGACTGTGCTCATTTGTGTTTTCAGCCATTTGAAGGGGCAGCCTTTCCAGCGAAAACAGCCTGTTTACTTAGGCAGGATTGTGGGCAGAAGGGAATTTTGCCTTCAACCAGACAAGCTACATAAGGGTTTTCATTCTATTATTTACCTTGTAAATTAGACTCCCTAGGGGAGAGGGGCTTTCAGATGTTTGAAATGCTGTATGCAAAAAAGCCTAACATTTGTCTCCTTTTTTTGTTTCTCTCCTTTAATATTAACCAGCCATTTTCACAGCTAGCTCTCTGCCTTGGGACTGAAGAGCACTGCTTGCTAGAAACAAAACAAAGGGAGTGGCAACAGGGTGTGTCAACTAACAGGACAGAAGCTGATATAGAAAATCATTTACTGTCATGAGCACACATTAAGTGTTGCACTTCATAAAAGCAGGGAGGGAAATGCCCTTATCAATCTTTTTCCCATTTGCACGGAACCTCCTCTCTGATCAGCTGGACACAAAGTTCTTTATTTCCTTTTCTTCTCTTCAACTTTCACAGCAATGTTAAGCTTTCTCTAACACTTGCCTCCCAACTCAAGCAGAGTTTTGTAGGATTTGGTAGTTTGTTTAAGGGAAAAAAATATGGAGCAAATTAGCGACTAACTTAATGGATTCTTGCCTGGGGGTTTCACTACTCTGTTATGACTCAGCCCTCTCAAAATCATAAGATTGGCTTAGTCACGTATTTATTTTTTTTTTTCTTCTCCAGATGCAAATGCTGAATGCGTTCCCGCTCATGTTATTTGGGACAAAGGATGGCTTCGCTTCGCCAGCACGTGGGCACACAGCCCACCTCTCACCTGCTAGAGTAATGCTTCACACCCAGCCTTTTACAGCACTTCGCCATGAACCCACGATTAACTCCTCTGGGCAGGCCGCCAGCTCCTGTTCTTTCCAGCTGCGTTTCTCCTGTGCGGCTGCAGCAGCACCACCGGCCGTGCTGCCTCGCCCAGGTCACTCTGCGGGGCCCAGGGCTTCACGGCTGCAGTTCCAGTGATCGTAGGATCACTAAGGTTGGAGAAGACCTCTAAGATCAAGTGCAGCCATCAACCCAACACCACCATGACTACTGAGCCACGTCCTGAAGTGCCACATCTATTTTTTTTTTTTTAATGCCTCCAGGGATGGTGATTTCACCACTGCCCCGGGCAGCCTGTTCCAGTGC
>NW_009710890.1:26116-47456 GCF_000703405.1 Apaloderma vittatum | reverse complement strand
GATCTACTTTTTTTTTAAACACCTTCAGGGTTGGTGACTCCACCACCTCCCTGGGCAGCCTGTTCCAGTGCCTCACCACTCGTTCAGTAAAGAACTTCCCCCGAATATCCAATCTAAACTTACCCTGATGCAATTTGAGGCCGTTTCCCCTTGTCCTGTCATTAGTAATTAGAGAGAAGAGACCAGCACCAGCCTCACTACAGCCTCCTTTTAGGTAGTTGTAGAGGGCAATAAGGTCTCCTCTCAGCCTCCTCTTCTCCAGACTAAACAAACCCAGCTCCCTCAGCCGCTCTTCATAGGGCATGTTTTCCAGACCTCTCACAAGCCTTGTTGCCCTTCTCTGCACCCGCTCCAGCACCTCAATGTCCTTCTTATACTGTGGTGACCAAAACTGGACACAGTACTTGAGGTGAGGTCTCACGAGTGCCGAGTACAGGGGCATGATCACCTCCCTCCTCATCTAGTGTGCCCTTGTGGCCAAGAGGGACACTAGAATCCTGGGGTGCATTAAGAAAAGTGTGTCCAGCAGGTCTAGGGAAATTCTCCTCCCCCTCTACTCTGCCCTGGTGAGATCACACCTGGAATACTGTGTCCAGTTTTGGGCTCCCCCGTTCAAGAGAGACAGGGACCTACTGGAGAGAGTGCAATAGAGAGCTACAAGGACGAATAAGGGACTTGAACATCTCTCCTGTAAAGAGAGACTGAGAACTGGAGCTGTGTAGTCTTGAAAAAAGAAGACTGAGAAGGGATCTTATTAATGTGTATAAATATCTGAGGAGTGAGTATCAAGAAGAAGTGGACAGTCTTTCTTCAGTGGTGCCCAGTAATAGGTCAATGAATAACGGGTACAAGCTAGAACATAGGAAGTTCCACCTCAAAATGAGGAGAACCTTCTTTACTGTGAGGATGACAGAGTACTGGAATAGGCTGCCCAGAGAGGTTGTGGAGACTTTCAAAACCTGCCTGGATGTGTTCCTGTGTGGCCTGCTCTAGTTGATCCTGCTTTGGCAGAGGGATTGGACTACAGGATCTCTAGAGGTCCCTTCCAACCCCTAACATCCTATATTTATATGATTTTATGATTCTATATAAATACAGCAAGTAAAGTAAAAATAAAAATTCTTAGCAGTTATCGTGCTCTATGCTTCATGGGCAGGATATTCTGACACTGCCATGCAGTGGGCATGGCCCATGGGCAGGCCATGCTAAAACTCATTTTATAGCATCATAGTCTCTCTGGAGGAGGGTTAGAAATGAGACCTTAGTCACAGCAGTATGATATTTGCGCATATATTTCTTGTAATAGGGGACCAGTTAGCTCAGTAGGTTGGAGCGTGGTGCTGATAACACCAAGGTTGCAGGTTCGATTCCTGTTCGTTCCCCATGTGTTGCCTGATCTAGTTGAGAGGTGTCCCTGCCCATGAGGTTGGATGAAATGATCTCTAAGGTCCCTTCCAGCCTAGACCATTCTATGATTCCATGATTTTATGATTTCTTGGCTGATTTTATCTTTGATCTAGCTAAGCCATTGCATAGAAAAATTAAAAATGCATATGTCAAAGAGGCACTGAATCAAGGAAAACATGTAACTCATTATACAAGATGTGATCATCTCCTGGTTTTGCACAGTCCACCCCTTAAAACTGCTAACTTCAGGAATTAAAAATCTGGAGTCAACCTATCCCAAATTGGAAGGGTTACATATTATCTCATTATAGAATCATAGAATCATTAAAGTTGGAAAAGACCTCTAAGATCATCCAGTCCAACCATCAACTCAATATTACCATGACCACTAAACCCCAAGTATAGGGGCATGATCACTTCCCTTCTCCTGCTAGACAGACTACTTTTGATATAGGCCAGGATGCTACTGGCCTTCTTGGCCACTTGGGCAATTTTAGATATCTTATATTTTGATGTCTCATTTTGAGCTAATTACTCTGGGCTCATATGTGGGAAGAAGAAGGTATACAGAGGTAATTCAATTCCCCATTTTTTCAGTGAGACTAATCACTCCCTCCATTGAAAATAGGTAACTGTTTAAATGACTAAATTTTGATAAACATCCTTTAGAATCTTAAATTAGATCAGAGGGATCCCTCTCAGGTGAGCTTGAAAGAAAAAAGTAAAAATACATTTAGGAATATAAGTCTCTTGAACAAAGATATTTAAGTGAATCATATTGTGACAAAGGCAAACTGTTGCACACAGATTACACCACAACTGAGGACTGTGAAAAATTAAAGAATTTTCAGAAAATTAAAATAAAAATTAGAAGCATTAATCTTATTTCCTTTATTTTTTAAAAAAAATCCTTTCTAGAGAGTAAATTTCATAATTTACAAAGTGAGTTACTTTTGAGATTTAAGGGTCCAATTCTGAATATTTCCAAAAAGCTCAAAGACAGATAGAGCGAAAATTTCACCTAAATTGGCTACTTATTTCCAAAAATTACCTTGAGTAGATAAAAGTTAATGGAAATTTTCTCTTGCACTGTTATTCCCTCCCAAAAAGGTTTTTTTCCTGATCTTTTTTTCAAAACACGCAACATTTCCAGCTTATATTTTTAATCATAGAAAGTATTTTCTATTTCCTCAAAGTTTGAGAAAGTGTTATAATACAACTGGAATTCTGAGGCACAAATGTAATACAAATCATACACAGCAAGATGTTTTTATAAGTAAAAAGTGACAGACATACAAATACAGACTAGTACTACCATTCTGAAGGACTGACGGCATGGCTGGTACATAGCTGTACTGCACAATCTTTGAGTAAACAGTCTAATTTTAAAATGCTTTCTCTTAAAGCAATATGCACAATTTGTATGTATGAGAAATATGTAATTATGTGTCTAAATGATCATGCATTTGTTTAAACAATCACAAACATGTTCCTTGACTTTCATAATGCTGCTGCTTGCATCCTTTGAAGGTAGATTTTATTCAGTACTGAAATTGTTTCTTTGGATAGTGCCTGTTTTAATTAATTCATGAATTTATTTATACCAGTAAAACATCAGGTAAAATATGAAATGGAATATTCCTGGTTACTTCTGTTTAGATCCAAATCTCTAAATGTTATATTTACTTTAGTGAATTTTTTTAAATAATTTTAAAAAAACCTATATTGTGTAATCCAATCTTCCATACCCAAATTCAAAGTTAAGTCCAAGAGGTATGCAATGAACATTCTGTCATGCAAAGAAAACACATTATATTTGTGTTTACTTTATTTTGTTTGTTTGCTTAAAAGCACAGTAGCCTTGGAAGTCTTTTATAATAAGAGGTCACGAACTCCATAGGCAGGATATCTTCTACAGCTCTAGCACTAAAAGACTCTTTGCAATATGGTTTTCTAATCGGAAGTAGGTATGGGTTTGAGTGTAGGGTTTTTTTAAATTTTCGCACAAAAAATTCTTATTGGAAAATTTTTTTCCTCCCCAATCGCAGTCTAATGGAGAAGGAATACTGAATCTCATTTGAAAACATTGGGTCTGGGATAACAGTCACATTAAGACAAGCAAATAAAATGTGCAGTTATCAACGAGAATAAGAGATCCAAAGTACACCAGTCAGGCCAGACTGGTACGCAAATTGGTAGCCCAAATAATAAACCAATGTTTCTTTTTAATTTCACTGTATATGATATGTTTAATTTTAGATACTGGGATTCTATTTATGAGGGGTCTGTTGATAATGTATGTTATAATGACCAGTATTTTCTTGCTAGTTCACTTCCCCTCCACCAATTTAAACTCCAATATCATATTTTTAAATTGGTTTCTCTTATTTTCAGAAAGCTAAGGATCAGTTTATACAAATTCTAATTTTAGTAGAAGTTTTATTGAAAATCAAATATCCTGGGTTTTTCCTTCTCTATAATACTATTTCAAATAAATATGCTAATTCCTTCAATACATTCAGTATTCTCAGCATTGAATTGAAGTTTATTGACAATATAGTGTTAAAGTACTATGTTAAATCAACTTTCATACCAAATAGAGAAACATTATTTTGGCATGTTAGGCTTAGCTAATGAAAATATATGCAAAGAATTTTTAAATGATATTAAATAAAAAGCTGCAGTAGAACTACCTCTTCAGCGTTAGAACAATTCCATCATTGTCCTAAAAAATAAAAATATTGATTTAATATCTATTTCTCCACTGTAATATCTAATTTCACCACTGTAACCCCACTGACTTCAGTTTATAATTTGCGTAGAATTTACATTTGGATAGAGATGTGTTCCTAAGGGCCAGTTCTGCTGTTCTTGAACATTATCTTCTCTCCTACTTCAGACCAACAAAGCCACATGTTGGAATATGACATCACACCTTTTCCCATGTTGAGGATGCAAGATTATCCAATCTTAGGAAAATTAGGAAAACTTCTTCACCAAAAGGGTGATGAAGCATTGGAATGGGTTGGTAAGTGAGGTGATGGAGTCACCATCCCTGGACATGTTTAAAAAATGGCTGGATGTGGCACTTCAGGAGGTGGTTTAGTGTTAAGGTGGTGTAGGGCTGTAGGTTGGGCTTGATGAGCTTAAGGTCCTTTCCAACCTTTATGATTCTATGACTCACTTGTTTATTAGCAAAAGTGATGGGTTTTGTTCAGCGTTTTGTTTTGGTTTACAGCCAGCTGCCTTTGCACCTGAAAAGACAAATTCAGATAAGGAATTTTTTGTTGGTTTTCAGCTCTTGCTGTGAGAACTACTTATCTTCATCCCCACACAAATATACTTGTGACATGACTACCTTGTATTCCTCTTGTAGAAAACCCAAACTAGTTTGTATCTATACATCCTTAGTCCTTACAGAATAAGTGATAGAGGGAGTGGAGGGAAAAGTAGGTTGCCTATATATGACTACAAATATTTGTTTTCAGGAACATTCAATGACGTCTTTGTCACCTCTGTAGAAAGTAAACTCTTTTCTCACACATACTGCAGCAGAATAATGAACAAAGAGAGTAGGATAATTTTGATAGCACGTGCCCATTGGAAGGGCTAAGATTATTCCCATGGACTTGGTTCACCTCTTCGTTGAGTGCATATCTACGGTCACAACAATTTCTCTGTCCTATTGGAAGATGGATATAATTTTTTTTTAATCAAAATTGGTTCTGTTGAGTGTATCTTTTTTTCTCCTTTTCCTTTCCAAACACTAAGATTTCAATATTTCTGAAAATAGGACTAATTTAGAAATTTTGCCTGTTCTTTCTTGAGCCATTAATTTTTTTATGTTCTTTCAGAAACAGTCTAGAAGTCGTAGCTGAAGCTTCGTTTCTTATTAAGTTTAATGTGTGGAGGGTTTATTGCATTTTTTGTCTAAGGATGTAAAGTTATTATTGATTTCTTCAGAAGTATTCCTTCTGGCAAATTTTTGGGTATTTTTCTAAAAGGAAAGATTGCCAGAGAAGCCCAATTAACTAAAGTTTCTGACTTTGAATGAGGAGATAATGTCTTCAGAGACCTTAAAAAAAAAATTTCGTTGGTACTCTAAACTATTCTTCAGATTGTTGCTAAATACTGAAGAGAAAGAAGGGGAGAAATAATGAAAGAAACACTTATCCTTTGTCTGAAATCACAGAATCATTACATCATTTAGATTGGAAGGTAGAATTTCCTACATAAATTTTGACAAAATGTTCTTTTAATTACCGCAAAGTCTAATTTAACACATCTAATTTAGAGCACTGTCAAGCAACTAACGGATATTTTCAGGCACATCATCAAGATGGTTGCCAGTTCTAGAGAAGTCTTCCTTTGGTTGGAAATTGCCTGCAGGGGGGATATGACTCATTAGGAAAAAAATATATTGAACTGAAAAACTCGTTATGCCCACTCTTATAGCAATCTGACAGGAGGGCACTTCCCTTCCTAAGTTTGCCAGGCTCTCAACTGTGAGTTACAGTTACACCAAAGCATTCAGAAGAAGTGTTTTCTATTACATCCCAGATCTGCTCCAGTCATTGTCTCATCTCTACTCTTTCAGAAGTAAGAGCTTGCAGGGGTCCAGGAAGGGGTAGATAATCAAAACAGAACAAAGACATATCCAGCTAGCTGTGTTTTAGCTGTGTATTGCTTAATTTGGGTGGCTGAAATGCTGAGATTTGATCTATGTCATTATCCCAGTGAAGATCTTCACATCCTGTGAATCTGTTTGTCTTAGTGCTGGCGTGTAGAGCAGAGATGAACACAGGGGCCCAAAAACTTCACACAAGCAAAAAGTAAACCATCATGTTTAAATTATTGCTTGCAGAGGCTGTTTAACAGCTCCAGAAGAATTAGACTGAAGAACTTTAAAGTAAATCTTGTATCTTTAAAAAAAATATTTTCCAAATGATGTTGAGTTCACCGTTACTCTATGTGAGTTGTTTTAAAATCTCTCTCTCAAATTAATGTAAAAAGATTCACCTAAAGTTGCTGGAATACTTCTGGCTATTAAATATGTGAATGCAATGCACATTAATAACAGAATAATTAACTAGTAATTAAAAAACAATTGAACTGGGAGGTTCTGGGGAAAAAAGCAGCAAAACAATTATCTCAAGAGACAAAATACTGTCTTACTGCGTCAAATAGAATCAAAAAGAAAATCATCTTTTATATGAAATATGAATAACATTAAATAAAAATGTACAGCTACAACCACAGAAGAATCAACAGCTATTGCAGAACCTTTAACAGGTCGTTACTAATTTGCAGTATTCAGGGAGTGTGTAAAAAGTGAAATTTAAAGAGGCCAAAAGTGCAGAAAAAATATAAAGGCCATGTACTTGAGAAAACTTGAAAACTGGTCTAAAATTGTTGTAAACCAGTCTATTCTCGAGAGCAAAGGGGAACAAGAGAAGAATATTTGTTACTTTTCAGAAATATTTCTCAAGGATAATCAAGACGTCCTTTACGCAAGGCTACATAACTGCATGTATTGCACTGTACTAACTAAAAATGAGAACAAACACAAAAATAGTTTAGAAGGAAGACTAGATTGTCATTTCAGACAGATTGTAATTTCAGACTACCTGAGGTTGGAAGGCATCTCTGGATGTCAGCTGGTCCAACCCTCATGCTCAAGCAGGACCACCTAGAACCAGTTGCCCAGTACCATGTTCATATGGCTCTTGAGTATCTCCAAAGTGGGAGATTCAGCTGACTCCCTAGGTACCACATGCCAATACTTGGTCACCATGGAAAATGCTTTCTAATGTCCAGGAGGAACTTCCTCTGTTCTAGTTTGTACTCATTGCCTCTGGTCCTGTTATTGGCACCACCAAAAAGATCCTGACTCTGTTCCCTTTGCACCTTCTTTTCAGGAAATTTCCATACATTGATAAAGTCACTCTGAGACTTCTTTTCTCCAGGCTGAAAAGTCCTATTTGGTACAAACTTTCCTGCTGGGAGAGATGCTTGTCTTCAGTCATCTTTGGGGTCATTTGCTGGACTCTGTCCAGTAGTTCCTTGTTTCTCTTGTACTAGGGAGCCCAGAACTGGACACAGTACTCCAGATGCGGCTTCACCAACGCTTTCATTCCCTAAGTTGTGATACATCTATACTGAGTATTTCAAACACATTGAATCCTTTTTAAACATCTTTCTCTGTAGATGAGTGTTTATTTTCCTGAGTGTATAAAATGAAATATATTTGCTAAATGCCATTGACTTATGTACATCTGTTTTACAAAACCTATACAAACAATCTTGTATTGCATTTCAACTGAGCTTACACACTTCATTTCTTCTGTGTGTGCTTTGTGTTTTTTGACTGGGGTTGTTTGGGGTTTTTTTTGGGATGGAGAGGGTATTGGGTGCATTTTTTTTAGTTAATAAATGGATCTGGAAATAAGACACACAGTGATGTTGAATGATTTGAAAAAGGTGGCTCTTTCTCATCTGATTACATGGAAAACCATCTCTTTTGAGAAAATGGCACTGGTCCCATACATCCCCGAAGCTCCCAAAACTAAATGATTAGCAGGCTTAGGTAGCTAAATCTAAAATACTTCATGGAAGTGACTCTTCAGATTTGCTACTTAAAATCCCATGTTGGGGACAGAAATTATTTAAATGAAAACAAACCAAACCCCTAAACAAAACAAATCAAAAGCAGCCAAAAAACAAACCAAAACCCACTACAATTTAGAATACCTTGCCTACTTTTATGTCACTGTTGTAGAAACTTACATAATTTTATAAAATCAGTATCAACTGTATTGTAACTCCTGTCTGTCTGTTTTGTTTTCTTTCTCACTGTTGATTCATCTCAGAAAAATTTAGAAGAGAGAAGTCTGACTTCTCTACCTCATGTGTAGGCTGTATATACATCCTTATGACACCAGTACTTGTGTGAGAGACACCCAATTAAGTGTTCTCATCAAAGAAAAGATCATAGTATAAAGTCAGCAGTTGTTTGATCTGTTTGGCCTGCTGAATAACCTATCAGAAAATATATGCAAACTACCCAATCGTCTTTGACTTATCAGCAGTAAGAGTTGTGTACTGCATTGTCAGTCCCTGGAAAAAATGGAAGGGATCTAATTGTATTTTACAGGTTTGGTGCAAAGATAAGAAAAGTGAAGAGACTGTTGTAGAATAATCATAAGAAAAAGAGATAGGCTTTTAGAAACAGATCCATAGGAAACCAAGTACTACTAATGTTTCATCTTATTTTCATTTAATTTCCTTGTTCTGCATATCTGTCTAGTAGCAACACTCTCTCTTATCCAGCCATCATCAGAGATACTGCAGAAAATCTTTTTCTTTGTTCATATTCACAAAGATGCTACTACAGAAGCAGCTAATATTTGCTGTGGGGAGATATACTTGCACTTGTTTGCCATGTAAACTACATTAAGATTGTAAAACCAGAAGGCTATTTACTATCATTCAATAATTATCACTAAGATTTAATGGAAATCAATACTACTTTGAAGCAATAAAAAAATTTTTAAAAATTACCAAGTTCCACTTCTGTACTTCATTATGAGCTATTGACATCAATACAAATCTTAAAAGCAGATTAAAAATACCCAACCCTATGCACAGAAGGGGACGGATTCACTTCCATCTTTTCTGTCACTAATCAATATTAACATTGTGTTTCTCCTATCTATAAGTAGCTGTCTTTGGTGTTCTATTAGTGCTTTTTCTGAATATAGTTGAAATCACTGACACTTTCTGGTACACAGAAAGCTTGAAAGAATTCTGCATCACAAGAACAGGATTTTCCTCTTAGTATTTCTGCATCCTTCTCATTAACACTAATTGCAGTTGCAAAGGAGAAATAAACTCCAGAGCATTATCTAAATGCAGTCCAGCCAACATTACAGAAATCTATTCTGTTACTTAGTATTCTTTTACTCTACTTACTGGGAGGTTGAGATACTAACATTTCAAATATTTTTTTTAAGACACAAAAAAATAAGACAGGCAAGGAAGAAAAATTCTTTTTACACTTTGATTAATATTAATACTCTGCACCTATGACATGGGTGATCAACTTCAGCACGGGTGTTCAGTGGTCTGCCTTCAGAACACACACATACACATCTCACCAAGACTTGATTTACGCATGTCTTAACTTTAGCAAAAAAATGAGGATTTTGCAGAATTCCAGGACATATGGTTCTCTATCACAGCATGTTCCCACAATGTCATGTTACTAAAAAATACTATATCTTGTCACCTTTCCATGTTAATACCAGATGATATGATGCATTTTAAAGATGGAGGGATTTGTCAGTGTTTCTGAGATTCCATATGAACTAATTTTGCAAGGCTAAAACAATGATTGAGACATGCTTTCTCTACGTTTTGTGCAGTGTTTGTGCCTGTGTTTTATAATATTCTCACCACAAATCTCATGCCAAGCCCTGAGCTCATTCAGAGTAGATAATGTCATCCTGCACTGACTGGAAAATTGTTGCCTCATTACTCTGCAGTCCCACATAAACTTGCACACATGTTAACCCTAAGACTCAGCAGGCAACTCCAGTGAAACCACTGAAGTTGTTCTCAGAGAATAAAGATAAACAGATGGGTGAATATTTGTACAAATTGGACTTTAGAAATTATGCTGGTTTTGAATAACATGATAAGGAGATATCCTTTCTGTTCTGTCCTATGGAGGAATATCGGAGACTGTGCTTTACGTGGCATTGACTGATTCTGATTTTCTAACATGTTTATTTTCTTTAAAAACATAAAGCTGAGTCAAATTTGAGTTTTTATGTTAAAAAGAAAACTTCCCGTTTAGGCAAGTCTTCATCTTTTCATTAGCAGGAAGACTACTGCCAACTTCAGCTCTCTACGGTGTTGCCAATACATACTTAGTGCTTTAAGGAGATGAAGAAATGCTTTTTGGAGGTGATAAAAGAGGAAGTAACTGTGGGTAAGACTGAAATATTGGTAGGATTATTCAGAAACTAACAGAACTGAAAATTTTTTTCCAACTGAGGTTTCCAGGCTATGTGAGAAAGTGGAGGGAATTGATCCCTATCAGATAGCATGCTGGAAGTATTATCAGGAGAATTTGCCAGAGGAGAGTATGTTGACAAATGAAAAAATATAAAACTATATAATACATGTGCAAGTGTCCTTGTGTATCCCTGACAAGCTTCTAAGTAACACAAGGGAAGAGATTTCCTTATACTTCAGAATTCAAAACAGTCATTGAACTCTCTTTGTTGTTAGATTTTTTCTTGACCAGCGCGAACAATTCATATAAGCTCATAGAAAGAGGCAAGACAGATTAATGTCACCAATGTTATCCAATATAGTGATACCACTGACAACATCAGTGTAAGACAATATATTGTGCCAGGAAATAAATAGCATCACATGTGGATAAATAAATGACTTTAAAACCACACTGCATTAGATTGTGTCTAAGAAGGGGGAGGGTTAGGAGACAAAAAAAAAAAAAAAGGTAGTAACTTTTTTCAGTGTGAATTTTAAGCTGACCAGACTTTTCCACAGTCTTTAAAACATTAAATGAACTGAAAATTCCTTCTTCTCCTTTCCTGCATGTAGTCACTAATCACTCCTGCTGCCACTGCTTGGCAATCAGTACGTCATATACAGTTTTTGACTAAGTTTGATTTGTCAAAGAAAATACAATTTGGGAAGGAAAGACTAGGTTTTGGTGTGTTGCTTCAAATTGTTTGGAAAATGATTGAATGAAATATTTTAAGTTGCCATTTCAAAATGTTTTCCTATCAGAACAATTCCTATCAGAACAATCCATTTCAATGTTGAAATCCAAAGACATTCCGAAAAAAATTAACTTAATCCTAATCAAGATTTTTTTTGATTCAGTTTGCTTTCATATTTTGGCTCCTTTTCTCTACTTTTACTTTTGGTTAAAGACAGGAAAGAATTTAAATCTCCTAATAATTCATCAGGCCAGAAGCATTAGTTACTGACCAGTTATACTTACTTTCTTCAGCTCTGTAGTACAAATATAGGACAAATTTTTGCAAAAATTCCTGGAGCACCCATATTTTAGACAAAACAAACCAACAAAGAAAAATTTACTCTCAGCTGGTGCAGACTAGCTCATGTCCTTGTACTTTTATAGTTGAAGATGCATTTCATACAACTGGTGTTTAAATGCTTTTCTGAACTGCAATTATGTTCCTGAATTCAGAATTTGCCCCAAAGTACATGGTATTCCCTGTGTGGATTTCTATAATATTTATTATTCACAACTTGTACAATAGCATAGTGTGTGTCATATTATCCAATGTTTGGGCTCTAACCCACATCACACATGAAAGTAATTCTTGCTGTTAAGAAATACTCCAGCTCTCAGAGGTGCATGTCGTCTTTCTTCTTCACTTCAAAAGCAGATAATGAGGTGGGCAAAAAGGCTGAGTGTTTCAGAGGCTGCGCATTCATCTACATGTTGAAGGGAGATCAGCTTAGTATCTGTTTTCCTAGGTTGTTCACTACAAAGTGAAATCCTGACACGCAAACTGAATTCTGACTCAGGAAAGCACCTCTTCCCATTTGGTAAGCTCTGAAAACAGTGATTTCCAGTTTTTATATTCTTTTGGTACAGGTCTGGGACAGAGGTTACTGCTTAATTCTAGGTACAACTCAGTACTAAGAAAGTTCAGCACATTCCTAACACAGGGAACCTCCCATGTGAAAACAGCAATGAAAGCCAACATGACAACAGGAAAAGCTGAAAAGGACCATGTTGTTGTTAGCCATCTGGTGATCTGAAGAATTCAGATGAACTCAAGCTAACCCACAGAAACAGCTCGATGAGCCCCAGTTTAGAGGAAAGAAAGGTTGTATGGGGAAGCCTTCTGCAATATTTCTGTTATCCAAAACATATGTGACTTTTGTTTCAACACCTTTGATAAACAATGTCCCTTTTAGGTGTCATGCTCAATAAAACACTTGTTCTCCAAAACTCAGAACGAATTAGAGAACGAAGGAGAAATAAAAGCCACACGTTTTATCATTACAATCGCATCGAAATTTAAACACCCAAGCGAAAGAGATTTACATAAAAGAATTTGACCTACACAGTATACCATATACGATTGAAAATTGCTTTACTCTTCTTCATAAAGTCTCAGTTTGACTGGCAGATAGAATGTAAAAACAATATGTGAGCTCTGCTTTCATTTAAATTTTCACTCTCATGTGTCAGATGGTATTATAAAGTTTTGCTTAATATTTTACAACAAGTATGTTAGCTCAGTGTCCTAAAGAACAAAGCAACACATGTCAGAATAGAGAGAATTTTTGATTCTTTGCTAAGCTTTTTATATAATCATGCTTTCAGAGACTTGAAAGTGGAAGTCAACAGGCATACTTTTGCTAAAGATTAAGGGGACTTGTATCATAATTTTAAAGATAATTTTATTTGTTTAAGGAAAATTTTAAAGTGTCTGTAGACTTCAAAGGAGTTAGATATCTAATTTCCCTAACAGAATTTTGAAAATCCATTTTTCCAGACACAGAACTCCAAGTCATAAAATCCATTATATTTATGTCATACCAAGAGTATGATTAATGGGTTGTTATCCCATATTTATCCCACTAATGTTTTCAATTTGATAAACAAATAATAAGAATAAATTTCAAATTGGCTTCTAATTGGAAGCATATTCTTTTTTTAAAAAAAATAATAATAGATAATTTCATTCAAAACATCAATTGATAAAAATCCTACTTAATTTAGAATTTGTCTGTGAATGATAAAATTAGAAAGACATGTAATGTCCAAAGTTTGTCTGCAAAATATCCAGACTAACAAAAATTTAAGTCTGCTTTCTGAATGTGATAAAGACAATTGCCGGAGGAAAGTGGAACTAAGCTCCAAACCTTTCACTACACTGTTCCAGGATTTCCAAGTAACTAACAACAGGATGAAAATGCAGGAAGGAATGACCCAACAAGGTGATACGTGTTGGAACTTCTTGTAGATGTGGATATATGCAGAAGTTAGGATGTCAGGTAAAGCCAGAATAAAATACGTATCTCAAAAGTGTTTGTGATGAAGTACAGCATAAAGCTTCACTCAGTATCACAGAAAACCATAAAAGAATTCACAAGTCTGTGGGAATTGTGAATGAAACCCTTACATCTTTGCTGGTTTACTTAACAACGCTTATTTGCCATGACAATAAGCATACTGAGTATGTGGGCTAGCTCCTTCATGCTTTTCAGGGTAATAGTTTCACAAGCTGGCTATTGACAACCATGAACAGATCCTTCTGAAATGCAGCATCTATCACTCAGTAGAACTAAAAACTATCCCTAAAGTGGGGGGCAGAAATTTGTATCAGAGTAGTGGTGAGTGGATAAGAATGACAATAAACAACTTACTAACCTGGGTGAAATGACAAAGGAAAAAAAAAGACACTAGTAGGAATCTGATGCAATTAAGTTATCTCATCAGAAAAAAGTAGGAATAAGTCTGTAAGAGCCATGAAAGTACCAATAATAATTTCTAGGGACAGGGATAGAGAGTATGTGGATAAGGCCAAAAGAAGAGTACAAATGAGCAGACAGGACAGCTATCTACTTCTAAGCTGCCAAGCTTCATCAGTAATGAAGCTGCTTAGAGGTGAAACAGCAACAGAGCAGAGGAGAGCTTGCTGCAAAGACCCTTTAAGTGTTGAGTCACTTCAAGCATAGCCGGAAATAAAGCTAAAAATGACTGCATCATGAGAAAGCCGAGAGAAAAAGAAAGGCAATAAGAAAAAAGAAGCATTGACAGATATGTAGTATTTTCTGAAATATCAAAGTTGAATGACTGTATTTTGGTGTTTTGCTATTGAATTTGCAAATATTTCAAATTATAAAATTTTGCTCCTTGGAACTCAGAAAATAATACACATATAAAAATAATGTACACCAGTAAATTACAAAAATTAAAATATACAAAAATGTCTCAGTGCTTTAGAAATATAATAACACAATAATAATATATACATGTATGAATATGAAAAAAATCCCAAATTATAAAAATTATACACTTGAAATACAGAATACTAACTTGTTTAACACTTTCACATACAATTTTTGTATGAAATTTAGTTGACCAAACACTCTAGTACAAGTGAGACTTCAATTTTTAATGGAAAATTTTTTCAGTGTATATTTTCAAACTCATTAATGTCTTTTCTCAAAGCGATATTCACTTAGGAAGTCAAATAGGGATTTTTACACATAATCATGCATTATGTACCTTGGCATTTAAAATCAAGGTTATGAGAAAGTTATTTGTTGTATGAGGGGAGTAGATTCATCTCATGAACCCTGAAATATTTATTTTTTCCATTATTTCAAAGTTTCAGGTTTACTGTTCATAAATGGCCCTACTTTGAATTGCCTGTTTGCTTTTTGTTTGTTTGTTTTTTAAGCAAGAGTAAAAACAATTTGGAGTGAAATATTGAAAAACAAATCCTACCATAAATTCTTCTGTTCAGCAGTCAAAAAGCAGTCAAGAAAGCAGTCTCCTTGAGTGAATCCACATAAATGTATTGATTATTTTTCTGTAGTGCTCACCACTGCCATACTAAAGTAATGCACACAAAGGTTAGAGTCAACCTTTGCAAGGTGCTTTCTAACTAAGTCTGAGACAGGAAAGTTTGTCTGGGCTCCCTCTCTTTCATCTGTATTTCATCAGTGAATCTTCCATTTCAAACTGCCAAGTCTTTGCTTGTTCTTTTACTCTTTATTTTCGTTGTTTGGAGTATCTGTGTGTGGCTTTCTGTGTGAAATGTTGTAGGGCACTGGGAAAGCTTGTTGTTAAAAATAACAACACAAACATTATGGCCGTCGTATCTTTTAGACATTGAGTGTCTGCATCTATCCATCATAGCCAAACCCTTATAATCTCTAACCCTTTATATATGTATCTCTTCTCCTAGCTTTGTTTTTTGTTAGTTGCTGTGCTCCAGAGGATCAAAGTGGTCTTGGTGGATCACAGATACAAAGCTTTATCTAGGTAAAAAAAAGTTAAAAAAAGCTACATGGTGCAGGTGTAACTCACCCATTAGTATGCCTCACAGGTTTTCCTGTGAGCCATACCCAAGAGGCTATCAGCTTGTCATGGTCTCAGCTCAAAAGCTTGGGATCAAATTGCTGAGACTTAGGCATTTAGCTTCTGATATTCCCTGGTTTGTTACCCAACCTGTCAGCGAATATTGTGGCCTTCACATAAAAGGAATGGATCTGAATTTGAATTACTCTGCACCTCACATGCTTGGATCTGGCTTCTTTTGATATTTGGACATAAATAAACCATTGTTCAATAAGTACTATAAGAAAGGATAATAATATAGACTTCTTGTGTCTTCATTTCTCAGAAATTCACCTTAGGAAATTCAGTGCATGCTTTATACCACTGTTTCCCACCAACCCCTAGTATATTGTCCAAAAAGGTATCTAACATTATGAAAGATCAAGAGCTCAGTGAGACTGAGTTCTACACATGCCAGAGGGTCAGTTGTTACAGTTTGACTTTGGTGCCCTGCTGTGAGAAGACAGTCTACCCCAACTGGCTAAGTTTTTCCTATGTTATTCCTGTACTTCTCTTACTATTCCTTTATCATCTCCATATTTCCTATATCATTACTGTTACATCTTATACTATTCCTACACTATTCTTTCAGTACAGACAAAAAACAAATGCTAGCATGCAAATCTCATATTTTCTCTGGAGTTTATTTGACATTAATTTCTCAGCCTTTTTGGAAGAAGTACGTAATGAGAGATCTGCTGAAATAACTGTTTGATCCTTCTTCAGTTGGTGGAAATGGAGATATACCAGAGGGAATCAAAGGGTTTTCTTTTCTTTCTGCCTCCTCTCCTTGTAACACCTGCTTGTTTCTTTCCCATGTTGCTTCTCCTGCCTGCAACCATATCACTGTGTAACTCCCTCCTTTTAGGTCAAGGACTTGTTTCCCTTGATATAAATATTAATAATTTCAGTTCCATACAAAGAATGGTGTATATCTTGGTTGAGGTGTGGGGGTTTTTCTAAAGCTAAACTCCTTAAAAACTGATGATGCTAAGGGACAGAGCATTGTGTAGTAAAAGGAAGGAAAGTTCTGCTATCGATTTATTCTTTGCCACGGAAGTAATTTAATTCCTGTGATGAAGCTTACCCACTTGTAGAATTAGTCTAATAATAATTACCTGGCTCACGGCATGTTCCAGGACTTCATTATAGAGCACTTTTTTTTGATCAGGTTTGAGATATTTGCCTCAAAACTGCACAAGCAATGAAACTGATTATTATTACTAAGCAATAGGTCGAGTAAAGCAGAGTTCTTAATTCACACTGATAGCCTATATTTTTAAATGTACTGTGTTCTATCAGGTACTGAATTTCAGAAAAGTATTCAAAACCTCCAACACGAGAAAGTGGAACTAAAGTTATCTTAGAAACTTTAGTTTTGGTCATGTGAGGGAGGCAGCGGAAGGATAGGTGGCAAGGAAGTTTGTGTGATACAGAAGAAAGGAATGTATTCACTAAATTTAGTCACAAAAATTACTCTTCTTATTCTTTTAGCCAAAACAGTGGGACAATAATGTGACAAAACATTGTAATGTCATTTAAGCTTTCTCTGGAGATTATCTTGAACTGTTTGATTTCTTTGGGGCACCTATTTACTATCTCAGTGGACACTCTAATCTGAACTACACTAAATATTCACAGCATCACAGCTCCTCCAGCCTTTGTTTCCGGAACAAAAATCTCTTCCTCTCAATGTGCAAATAAGCCAAGGGTCTCCCCTGCATGTATCCTTACCTGATTCTTCTGCTGACAAATAAATTTGTGTGTTAAAAGTTGCATGACATGCACTCATGGGCCTCATGTCTCTCTCATTATCTAATTTTATTTAAAATCCTGATTGATTTCACATCTGGAATCAATCTATAATTTCAGAGGTAGTATGTTATCAATAGAGATAAAACCAGGCAATTCACAAATCAAATCCAATGAACAAGGATGAAGCAAGATGACAAAAAATCTAAAAGACCCATTTTTGTTCTCAGTTTTGTAGGAACAAATTTTGTGAAGGGATTTTGCACTAATGGATATCCTGCAAAACAACATTGAAAATACTCATTGGGATGTCTTCAGTAAGGAAAAGATTCTCTCTCCTCATTTTAGTAGGATAGCTACAATGATATATTTTATTAATATAACTTCCCAGTAGCCCAATTCTCTCTCCATCTTATTTGAATTGCAAAAGTTATTATCAGTATTTAGGGTGAATTTTTTGAATTTGGTTCATATTCTTACAGGATGTGGGGAAAAACAAATGACAAAAATAGACAGTTTAATATTGATTCTCAAGAAACAGGAAGAATTGGAAAATCTTTCAAAATAGTTTATAAATAAAAAGGGGAGAGGTAATGTTCAGAAGCATCCACTTATCAAAATTACATGAATCATTAAAGTTTTTTGGAAATATGTCAATGCTACTGTGCAAAATAAATGGAATGACACTGGTCTGAAAATATTTTTGGAGATTACACTTAAATAGGAAAAAAAATACTGTCTTGTAAATGTACTGGTAATACAGACTTAATTCAAAGAGATATATAATGCATGCATACGCAGGTGCTATGTAGATGAAAGGTAAGTAAATGCATTTGGACCTAATACTGCTGTATCTGACTTTGGCAAGAGAGTCTCTATTTTTTCCAGTGTCTCATCTACTGTAATTTCTAGCTGTCTCTCTGTTTTGATATGTTTCCTGTAAGAAACATAACCATTTTTCAAGTCCCAAACTCACAGCTTCCTATTATACTTGCAAATAGTCAGCTGAAGTACATCTGTTCTTTACAGAGAAATATGGGTTTACCTCTTTTTTTCTCCATGACATTGACTGTGGCATACCAAAATAGATACTAAATAGTCTATATATATATTCTTTTACCTTAAACACTGTATATTCTAGTAAGAAAGCACATGCAGATAGATGTATATCTAATTTAGTCACTAAAACATTCTGCTAAATAAAAAACATTTAGGAAATAAATATATGATACTTTTATATTGCACTAAGCTACTTGTTTTAAAGCCATGTAGGTATACAACTGACATTGATGGAAAACGTTGGAGAAGATTTTTTGCTCGCTAAGCACAGATTTGCATGATGGCAAACAGTTTCTCCATTACTGCTGATATTAAGAGGCTGTATTCATCTGCTTGACAATTTTGTTGCCTCCCTTCCCCCTTCCTTGTTTCTTGCTGTAGTTTGATGGGCTGGAGAGTAAAGATCCTTCACTTAGCTGTCACCCAGACCCAGCATTTTAGCATGACACCAGAACATAATTTAGAAGAATAAGAATATTGCAATGCAAAACAGTTCTTAGCATCTGCATTTAAGGCATGCAAAATGTATTGCAATTTTAATGGCTCAGTTGTTCACATTTTTCTTCGGTTGCTGCAGAACACACTTTAAAACATATGCTTTAAATTACATAAAAATACATTTTATGGTGGTGGACTGAAAGCAATCTGGAGGACAAAATTTCCCAGCAGCAACAAATCTGCCATGGTGTTATTATTATGTTGTTATATTCTGAAGTTTTTCTTTTGTTTTACTATTGTATATTTGGGTTTAGAGTGGAAATAGATAAGCAAGGAATACTTTCTTTTAAAATGATGTGTCAGACACTCACGAATAAAACAGAAAAAATATAAAATAAATAGCTCTGTCTTTACCAACCGAAAGAATTGGGGAAGTGCTAATACAGAGAGTATTAAATTCATAATATAGCCTAGATTAAGTAGCTTTCTCTGTTTATACAGCTTCAGTACTATTAAAGGCTTTATCAATAAGTATGCACGGAATTATGAAAGACTGCATAGAAAATACTTTGGTGTTTGGTATGTCTGTGCATTCTTCTGATAGAAATTTACCTGTAGCTCTGCTGGACTATTTATGATGTCATTACACACAAAACCAGCGGGTTTCAGAACTATCTATCTTCTCCTTAATTTCAGAAATATGTGCTTAATATGCAAAGGGAGGAACTTAACACACTAGGAGCTACTCATTCCCTGGAGAGAAGATACCCAAAGGGAGCTTCAAACGCCCGTCTGAAGATGGGAATCGAGACATCTTCCTTTGTTATTTTGAGAGGAAAGCCTATTGTTATCCACAGATGTTTTATTTGCCATCAACATGAACTAAGATGTTCAGTGTTAAGAAAACCTCATTGACAAGAGCAAATTATTCAGATTGCAGTACTAAGCAGCCTTCAGCAGTCAGAAATGGTCTAGCAAAGCCCTGCTGGACCTGGAGGAATTTTGCCTCTATTCCAGTTTAACAATCAGCCAGAAAGAAGACATTTGAAGTAATAAAGGGAGGAACAGATGGGTGAGCCAAAGGTTAGTGTTAATATGATCCTTCTCTATGGTCGTCATTACCACAGAGTGACAACAAAGAACGTCATTGGAAGAAACAGAGGAAAGTAGTACAAGCACAGAGGGACCAACCCTCACCCCACAAGACTATGTACATATTAATCCATAAAATGAATTTCACACAACTTCAGAGCTACTAATTGGAAATGTGGGTGGTATACAAAGTTAGATAACAGAGACATTTTTAGTAAGGACACCCTAACTGGAATTCCCATCAAGTTAGATTTGCTAAAGCAGACTCATAGGTTTCAAAGGATATTAGTTGCCTTAGGTAGAAATGCATTTTGTTAGACAGCTCTCCCTGAGAATGCTTTCCCCAGCTCTCATGTGCTTCGCCTCAGGGTTGTGGTACGCATTACCATAGACAAGCACAGTTGTCTCACTGATTCATAGATCATAGTGGGGGCATGATCCATTATCCTAATTAGCACATTGAAAGAAATATTCAAGAAAAACATTGAAAATGTCTTCCTAAGCTTCATCCACAGAAATTCATGTCTAGCCAAGTGAATGAATGCACTGAAGTTTACTGGGAACCTGATATTATACTCTTTGCCACAGATTATAATTGCAGTGAAGTTTATGGAAAGATGCCAAATTACATTAGGTGAAAAAAATAGATCTAGCTGCACATTCTGCAAATTTTATATTCCTTTTCTTTCTGCCACTTGAATACATGTATGCATTAATTACATACACCAGCGTTATATTATAAATAGCAGTCTTTATTTTTTTTAAAATAGATGACTGAATAAACCGGTTCTTGGCAAAGGATATAAAGAATGAAATATAAATCCTTTCAAATCTCCAGAATAAAACAGACCTTCACAATGAGAGAGAATAAATTATTATCAGGTAATTTTGGAGGTCACTGAACTTTGATAGTCAAAATCTCCCAGAAATAGACCCCATTAAGACCAAAGATCTTAATATAAAAAGAACATAGACCAGGTAGTAGTCTACCTGGAATCATAGTCTAACAGTGAGAAAATGTCTTAATTTCGTCTAAGAAAATTAAAAATAGCAAGAGGTGCAAAATGACAAAATCCACCATAAAAAGAAGAAAAGGACACAGAAGGGCAACTAGCCATGAGCCGACACAATCCCTTTGAAACTATATATCCTCCTCGACTCGACTCAACTCAACTCAACTCATTGACTCACTGCAACTTATAAAGATATTGGCTTGAAACCTTCAGAACTCTAAACTCAGGCTTCCTCTAAATCCGCCTGCAATCTTTGAGCAATCATAAAAATGCTTGCAGGTTTACAGCATTTACAAACATTATCCAAAAACTCTGTGACAGTTGGCCACTCAGCATCTTATTTGAAAAGTAACATATTTCTCTGCGGAGTATCTGAGGTAATAAAAACCCTTTATTCACTGACTAAAAAAAAACAAACAACAAGAAAGAA
>NW_009710890.1:13861-26085 GCF_000703405.1 Apaloderma vittatum | reverse complement strand
GCCTCTAGTTTCTAATACAGTATCTCCATGCTGTGCACAATTATTATCTTAACCAACATCCACAGCCATGACTTCCCAATCTCCTCAATCATTTCTATACAGAGACAAGGAGAAGAAACTATGTATACTGTCATTGGGTCTTTCAGAGAGAGAGAGAGAGAGCGAGAGAGCTCTCTCTTTTTTAACTTTCCTGCTAATTTATTAAATAATTCAAATCTAGATAGCAGTGAGAGTATTTTCCTCACAGCATCATTTAGGGATATTAGAGGAATAGAAGCTAGGGGGAAAAAAGACAAAACTTCTTAAGTCTTAAATGACTGTGTTAGTTTCCAATCACATTCTTATTTATTTTAGCTTTATGATATAAACTTGTTCTTTTGATTAATTCAGAAGCAATTCTTTCCTATGATTCTGAGAGTGTATCAGCATCTATATTCTGACACAACATAAATGAAACAGACTGTGAGAAGAGCACAGAAAGGGACTCTTTCCTTGAATTCAGGATTCAGGATCTAGAAAAAAAAAATGGAGCAAATACAAAATCTCTGCTGTTAGATTCTTTTATTTCTAATGGGAGAGACACACAGACACCCCCTCTGTTAAGACATCCCCTCTGTTAGGTAATGTTGATCCTCCCACTCTACAAAGTCAAAACAGCCAAACCATAAATGCACACGAAAATGTACCTTTCAGAAAACGTGGGTTCCCAAGGGGTCTCTCCTAGAGGCTATATCTATATACAGGATAAAATTTCTCCAGTATGCCTATCCTTTGAAAGGATTTCAAGACTCACAGGTATATATGAAATACAGCTCACTGAGTATTTGTCAGCTGAGGTGAATCTTTTGTTGCCCCCTTCAACCTCTGTTACTGAGATCTAAGGAGATAATATTTCACCAAACCATTGCCCTCAGTATCTCTGTTGTTAAACGTTGTCTGGAAAGGGAAAAGGACTCCACTCAAAATAAAAAAAGCATAACAGCATGATTCTGTGTTCACTCAAAAAGTTCTCATAAGACCACCTGAAGTTCCATTGCTATAATAAAATCAAATACCTCTTCAACACCTGCTCAAAAAAGCAAACAAAAAAGCCCAAGAAACCAGCCAAACAGTCAAAATTTGAGTCTGCACTAGTTATAAAGTTACTTATAGAATTACTTTTTTTTTAAAAAAAAAAAAAAGATAGCTTTTCACAAATACACAGTTTGAATTTACAATCAAACCATTTAAAATTTCTGATGGCAATTTATGTAAGACCATCTAGTCCTGGTAAGTATACAATACTTTCATTTTGCATAATTCATCTTGCATATGCAGTGAAGTTTCTCTCTCTGCAAGTGAGAAAACTGAGGAATGGGAAAGAAATGGTTAATCTCTTTACAGAAGAACAAGGATCAGAGCTGAAGCTGACCTTTCTTACAGTCTGTACATTGCCCTGAATGTTCATGAAGTAATATCTGTGTGTTATGAGGTCTCATACACATCCTCAAATCAAACATTTTCTACAGCTGACTTTTGGGAAAGCTCCAGGGGCACTTAATTTAATATACTAGAAAATTCATGTCACCATTTTAAACCATGTTTGTAATATGTAGTAGCATAGAGGAAATGAGTCTTGTTGAAAAGGATAATGTCTGACAGTTGCTTCGAAAAGTCTCAGTGTTGTTTTCTCCCTAGCTTTGGACTTCAGAGCAGTCGTAGTTGTGTTATCCATAACAGCTTTATTACTGAGTCTGTCTCTGTAAGCAGTCAGCAAAACTTATGGTGAACCAAATCTCACATGCTTGTACTGCATTATTTTATTATTTTCCCCTAGCATCCAAACACAGACTCTGATTATTTCTGAACAAAAATCTATGTGGAAAACAAATTATGTATGCATGCATGTATGTTTTATAGACATGAGTACAACCATGTACTCATTTTTTTAAAGTAGAAAATATGTTACAGTTAAAATGCATCAATGTTTTATATCATTTTCAGTGAGAAATATTTACAAAAGCTACAAAAAATTATGACATCTATTTTCTTGAGTTGTCAGCATGCACTCTTTAGTTACATTGTTTCAGAATCAACTTTAACTCTGGACTGGGACCAAGAAGAATGATATGGAGTGCCTTTTCACCCCAGTAGAAACTCAAAGGAGCACAGTTACAGGCTTGCAGGAGCTGACAAATTGTCTCATCTTCTTTCTGAGACTGCCTATAAAGAGATTATTTAGGCGAAAGGGAAAACTCTCAAAAGCAGAAAAAATAAAGCACTTAAATGTTTCAGTTTTTATTCTCAGAGTCCAAATTAAAGGCATGCACAACAAAAAAAACCTCTGGAAATAAGAAATGCTTATAAAAGTTATTGTTTTATTTGGTGGGTTCCACACACCCCCTCCTTTCCTATGCTTATAAATATTTCTGTGGCTAGCTGAAAATATCCCGAATTATACTGATAAAAAATGTGTTCCTAGAGGCCAGCCTAGTCAAATCCTTTTCTCCTTGCACAAAGCAAGAATGTAACCTCAACAATAATTCCCTACTTAACATACACATTAAAAATATGAGATGAGCAACAATGTTTATGACCCAATACTAGCAATTCTGGAATAAAATGGCTCAGGGCACTTCATAGCTAAGTTGTTGATGCTCTGCAATATACCTGTAGTTTATGAGAACTTGTGGCTCAAGAAGAAGATTAATGATGTTAATTATTTAGTGTTTCCATATTGTAGTATATTGTTTTATTTTCAGTTGTATATGTATGCTACCTGTCCAGTTTAATATGCCCATAAATCTGAATGAGACACACAGTTGCTTTGCATATATTTGGAGAAGTATAAGACAAAACAATAAAATACATAATGAGCAAAGAACTATCTACTGCAAGTCTTAAGCGAAAATGAGGCAATTCTTTCCTAAAAGGGTCCTAGGAATGTAATTCTCAAACTAAGCGCACACCAAAGAACTATTAGCAAAGGGCTCTGTGTTAGGCTAGATTTTTTCCTGTATCAATATGAAAAAAATGTTGTGGCAATAATTTCAATGCACCCTAATGATCTAAAGAATCTTCTTTCAAATTGTTTTTGGTCATTGTAGGAAATATCCTGTTCCCAACTCCTAATGATATTGCCATTTGTATGTTGTCCCACACATCCCTCCCATTCTCCTTCAACCTCAGGGAATGATTTAAATGGAAGCTGGGGGATAATTTTGTTATATTTTATGATTTCAGGTCTAGCTAACCTAGAGAGCCAAAGGAAAGGAAAATTACCTGTTTATAGTACTCTAACTTTGACTTTGCCCAAGTATAAAAGAAGAGCACAGCAAAAAAAAAGTAATAAACTGTAGGAATACATTTTTTCCCCATGTATTTTAGCATGTGCCACATTTTCCTGTGATCTATTAAAACTTCCTCCCTTACTCCTCACCCCCAAATCAATTTCATTTTAATTTCTTTGAATTTCCTGCTCAAATTACTATTTTCAAAATTATAAACTCAATCCATACTTATAGTAACTAATAAATTACCATTCAGAGTCACTATATATCAACTTTAGCTGATGCATTCTTTTGAATGAATACATATTAATTGACACTGGCATTTTTTGCAAAAAGATAATGCACTGAAACTAAAAGCAATTGCATTTCTTTTTAAATAAGTGTTTGCTGTTACCATTCCAGTCAAAACACTGAGTTATATTATGATTTGAGGAATCACTGCACATGAAAGTTGTTATTCTATCTGGTTCCTTTTAAGTTTTCTTATTACCCATAAATTGCCTAGAAACAGACCATCAAGAAAACTAAAAAACAAAAAAGTAATAAGAAAAACATACTTAACTGTCAGAATATAGGCATAGTTTTAATTCAAGGTGAGGTTTTACACTGTAGTTCTTCAGCCTTAGCAGATAAGCTACAGTAGCCTCAAGGTTAGCAGGCAAACCATAGCTCATTTTTATATTAGTATATTTTAAGTTTAAAACAACAAAGACATCTCCTTTACATTTATAAATGGTGCTCCGAAATGCACTTTTATGTGTCCAGATTCTTTAAAGGAAGAAGTAAAGCAATGGTGGAGGATGACTATGTTACATGCTAGAGAGACTGGTAGCAGCATGAAAACTGGCTGTGAATGAACTGGCTCTGGCACTGGAAACGGTGTCTTCATACAGCAGAAGATAAGGGGTTGGTATGGACTTCACTAGCATTCATGCTTTGCTTCAACACTTATAGACAACTCACAGTTGAAGTGAAGGCTGATGTTCCTTTACCATATTTTCTTGTTTGCTAGGTTTGCAGATGCTATCTACAACAAGAATTAAGCCTTTTTTACACACTACTCTCCCATTTCTTAACGCTCCTTTCCCTATGAGTACAGGCTGAGAGTTGGGGTTGTTCAGTCTGGAGAAGAGAAGGCTCTGGGAGACCTTATAGCTGCCTTCCAGTACCTAAAGGGGGCTTACGGGAAAGATAGGAAGGGACTCCTGATCAAGTAGTGTAGTGATAGGAGAAAGGGTAGTTTTCAAACTGAAAGAGTGTACATTTAGATTAGTTGTTAGGAGGAAATTATTTTCTGTGAGGATGGTGAGGCACTGGAACAAGTTGCCTAGAGAAGTTGTGGAAGCCCCCTCCCTTGAAGGGTTCAAGGCCAGGTTGGATGAGGCTTTGAGCAATCTGGACTAGAGAGAAACATCCCTGCCCATGGCAGGGAGATTGGAATAGATGATCTCTAAGTTTATGGAGGATTAAGGAGTTACTATGACCCCTAGCACTTGAATTTGGCATAATACAAAGGTTTTGAAATTTAAGTTTTTAGTTTGGATCCTGATGTTAGTCATGTCAAATTTCCTTGAATATTGATATGCTTGTGCTGTTGTGTTGAATTAGTTCTTAAAATATTAACTTCCTGAAAATTAGAGAAAATCTGTCTTGTTACTAAACACATATGCTCCACTCAAGAATTTCACTGGAAACTGCACTAGAAGACTGCAATATTCTCACTCTTTGCAATTCAGACATTTCTAGATAGACTGTATTTCCAAGAATTAATAACCAAGCATCAAATGAAATGAAGGAGTAATTACATATGTGGTGAACTGGACACACATGTGCCCACACCATTTTTAATTTAAACCCCTTTTAACTGTATATATATTAATAAGTTCTAAATGCATGCACTTTCACCCAAATAATATAACTTAATACCAATGCATATTTATTGTTATTAGATTTTTATAGCATTTTTCCTGTATAGCACCTCACAGGCCTTAAGTTAGCTGAATTCGCTAAAATTCAGGCTGTTTATAGAACAATAGGTCTATTCACAAGCAACATTAACTGCTTAACAATTTATAGCTCTTATTTACACTTACCTTGTGCAATATAGGTAGCATAAATCTTCACTGAAAATAAGAAATTAATGTATTTGGATATAATGAAACAAGAAAATATCTGAGATGTTTTCTCATGTTTCACAAAAATGGCCTTTTGGCTTGAGTTTAAGCAAAAATATCTCTATTAAATACAAAATGCAATTTCTGAAAATAGTTTTCTGTAATATGTTTCATTTAACTTTTTGTTCTCCCTGCTCCTCCCACCCTCCTCATTTACTATGTTTAATAGATAAAGCCTCCAGCAAAGAAGAGATAGGAACAGAATGGGAAAATCAACCCTTTGTACTGGAACACTGACTCTGACAGTGTTATAAATGATGGCAAGGCTCCAATTTTCGAAATTGTTTCATTTAAAAACTAAACATTGAATCCCTGTACAGTGTTTAGAGGCTTCTCAGCCTCCTCTGATTCAATTTAGAGGAAACATTTATGGAGTTTAAATTGTTCCTGGCAATTCTGAGCTCTGTTGCATTTTAAGCAAATGTATCTTACACAAAGCCGTGCCATATATAGTCCTGAGAAATCTAAAAATATAAATCAAATTTCATTTGCAAACCAGTTTTACTAATAGTCAGTGGTTCAATTGTTCTTCCCTCTTGGAATAAAGAGTAATATAAAACTGATAAGTGTGAAATACACGTTTCCAACAGCACTCCTTCTCATATGGCATGACTAAACAGCTCCTACAATCAAACAAACCCTTCAAAACAGCATGTAGATTTCTTGTTCAGCTATTATACTTAAGTACAATACATTAATCAAACATCATGTAAGTTCAGGATAGCAGTATCTGAATACTAAAACTCGGTTTGTTTACTCTTTTTTTTAAAAAAGGACATACAGAAATTCAATAGCTGTACTTTTCTGTGTCAGAGAAGTTATAATTAAATATCAAACAGACTATTCTCAGTATGTCAGCTATTCATTCTTCTAAGATTATTTTTCTTCTCTTAGCAGTTGTTGTACTATTCTTATTCTGTATATATCTATAGTTGAAGTGACACAGCTGTGGTGAGTTCATCCCATTTATTCTACATTTAGTGAATATTATAAAGAGAACGGATCTGTTCTAACTAGAGATTTAAAATATGTACTTGTAAACACAGATTAAAACACCTAAAGGTTGAATACGGAGTAACATGGTCCTATTCTCAATGCTTTACTGACAAGTCTTGCACTCATGTTTGTTCTAAATCTGTAGCATTTCAATACCTACATAATGTTCTTACAATATTTAAAGTTCTGTTAGCTCTTTTAAGTCTTCATTTGCCATACATTTTTAATATTTTGATTTTCCTTTTTTTTTGTGACTCTTGCCTCCTCAATTTTTCCTTTTTAATAAACTCATTTTTACAAAATCCAACTTTAATTCTCTGTTGTTTTTCCTGATTACCTTTCTTCTTGCTTGCTTGCTGCTACTTTGAATTCTCATACTTGAAAAATCCCATAACTTCCATCTTTTTTTTCCCTTGTTCTTCCTCTTTGTTTTTCATACAGACACTGTAATTGTCTATTACTCTAAGTTAGCTCACTGTAGTTTGTCAAGTTATTAGCTAGCCGTGGTTTGATTTTCAAAGCTGATAGATGCTTGTAAAATCCACTAACTTCAGTTTGAATTTTTCAATGTCTTTCTGGAAATCAAGTTCAGATTTATGTTTCCATCTTAATTTACATTTTCTGCTAACAAAAACTTTTTTAAGTACTCACCTTCCACCTTTCTCATTCTGTGAGAACTCAGCAATTCTGTCAGTTCAAACTTTACCATTAACGTGATTAGCAGTACCTCCAATTAGCATAACTTCAACTAGTCAGGTGAACAGTTAGAATTTTTTTAAACTTTATAAACTGATTCAATTAAACTAGTACATAATTTCTCTTTCTAGAATTCTAAAAGATTTACACCAACTGTTTAGAGAAAGCACATTTTTACTTGCAGCTGTCAAAACAAGCTGTCAGTTCAATTATCTGGAATGCCTATTAGTCAATTTTTAATAAAGTTTCAACTGCTTTTCTTTGCTGTTTAATGAATAAGGTCCTTCTGCACACCTTTTAAATATGTGTTTCATGGTCCCTATGGAATTCAGAAATTATAAAGAAAAAGTGATTTGATTTATCCATAAGATGCATTATAATTTCACGTGTTGCATGAAACTGCCATTACTTTCTGCTTAAGGGACCTCCTGCGCTTTTTTGACATTATTAAACCTTCTGGAAAAAGCATCTTGTGTTGGTAACAGTACTCTAAAAAGTATGGCACTGGTGAGCTGTTTTGTTTTAACATCTTCCTATACTCAGTAAAAGAGGGATAGATAAACTACTTACTTGTACAGTAATATGAAAGGACTATGACATTGTATTTTTCTTTAAAAAAATAATTATTACTAGTAGGGCAAAGGAGGGCAAAATGGGGAGGGATAGAACCTTAGACATCTCATAACTGGATCATGTTCATTGGATTTGCCTCATCTGCCTCCAAAGTGGGTCAGGCCTCTTGCCAGAGGGATGACCAAGTCAGATTTTTGGTTTTCTGTGTTTACATGTAAGGAGTATCTTTACTGACATCTGTCTTCTAGATTCAGGGTGTTATTCAAGTGAACTGAGCACCCTTTCTTCCTCTGGTAAACTATTATCAAAACCTCTTTGCCACAAAACCTGTCCTTTGTCGTGTGGCCATGAAGTAAATGAGGCTACATCACTTGCCCATGTGGTTGCCCTTTGATGATGATACCGTCATTTAGAAGTAGCAGCCTCGGGGTTTCCTTCCTAACCAGGTCAAAGCGAATTTAGTCCTAAAGTTGTTGCAGTTTGAGGGAGCAGACTATTGCTTGTTTGGTCTTATCTTTGCTGGCAGATGCTTTCTTGACACAGTCTTCCATGGGTTATTGTCTTTCAGGCTGTCTTCTGCTCAAATATCAGAATAAAATTTTCCTCACATTTCTTATGGGAATGAATTTTCTTTCTGTTTTAACTTACACAGCTACTCTCCGATGTGAAATGACACTGCTGACTTCACTGACGACAGTGGACTTTATTGCCCAAGTTAAGCAGATAATCCAAATTAACTGCTCAGTTATTTGTTTTGCTTTGTTTTGTTTTGTTCTGTTTTGCTTGGCTTGGGGATTGTCTGTGGGGTGTCACTGTCTTCTCCAGTATGAAAGCTCAAGTAATTTAAGCATATCTGAAGTTTGATGAGACTTTCTCATCTAGCCCTATCTGAACCATGGAGACACAGAAAGTCAAAATCCTTCCAGCTGTGAATAGCTACAGAAAGTCATAATGAATTACTGAAAAGGTGATACTTTACTTTTTACAAAAAAAGAATTTGAATAACAAACATGATTGACTATGATAAAGCTGCCAATGAACAGGAGATTTGTGATGAAGTGACATGAAACTTGTGTTTAAAGTGAGCATAGCAAAATATCATTAGGGCTTTTAAACTAAAAGTTAAGTTTTCTTTCACCATTATCATGAACAAGAAATCCTATATCTTCTCCTTAAGGAAATTTAAAAAAAAAAACCACTTTCTCTTTCCCATAGGTACTTTTCTCTAACACTAGATATCCTTCCAGTCCTGGTCTTTGTCCAGAAACTTGTAGCAGTTTCTCAGCATCCAGCAGCCTCTGCCCCTTCCCTGTCCTAAGAAAAATCTTTTTTTTCTATCCTCTGGGAAGTCTGGCTGCTTGGCTGCTTACTGATCCTCTCTGGGGCTGCCCAGCCTCTGTTCCTGCCGCAGACCCTGTACTTGCTCTGTGTCCTTCACACTCTGCTACACACATTCTGCTTCCCAGAATCTCCTCCCAGATGAGCAAGGTCAGTTGCTGTCAGGGAGAGCAGCATCTCACCTTCTTCCAGAGCATTTCTCCTGACCCAGGCCTGAGCTGTCTGAGCCATGCAAAGAAAAGAGCTTTTGTCTCTGCTTGTCATCTATATCCCTAAAAAGAAGTGGAATCTAAAAAAAAAAACCAAACCCAAAAAAACGCAAAGCAAAAACCCCAAAATTATCATAGTTGCAAATCAAACAGATAAACATCCATTACACTGATGTAAAGCCTAACTCTACAAGTACTCTCTAATCTTGGATGCTTAGAAGCCAGAGAACTTAAAAAAAGTGCTGGTTTTAAAATTACAGCCCATGTCAGAGATAAACAGGGTCATCTGAACAAAAGATTACTGTAACCTGGTAAGAATGAAAGAAATCATAAGGACCAAAACATATTTCTAATACTTTCCAACATTTTAAATGGTATTATGTCATATTATTTTTATCTATCTTTTTAGATGTTACTATCATCATCACATTAACTCTGTATATCAAATTTATCCTCACAATAGCTTCATACTACTGAGAGAAATTACCGGTTTTACACATAGAGAAACTTAAATCCTGAAAGACTAGGAACAAGATCAAATTCTGTGCATAGGCATCTAAAATAGAATTTTATTGGAATTTGGATGTTTAAATACAAATCTGTGGCCAAAATTAGTGCTTAGCCCTGGAAATGCCTAGATTTAATAGACTTCCTAGTTTTTCATCTGTAGGCTGTTTGCTACTTAGCGATGTGAGCTACTCAGACATAAATGAGTTCTAGTTTGGGTCTCCTGTGTGAGTACAGATAGGATGTCAAAAACCCTACCCTAGCCTGTTGCAGGGTTTTGTCCAATAACAACTGTCAGGAATTAAGTCAAATACTTGAAATGCAAAAGCAACGCATACTTTCTTTAAAAATGAAAAGAGGGTGCTGGCATCCTTTGCTGGCATCTTTACCCTCTCTTGTTTAGTAGGAGATGAAGCATTTCTCTAGGATGTACAAGTGCATTAATTCCCTCTTCTGTCTCTTGAAATTTAAACATACATTTTCCTTGTTTCAGGTAAGTGCTCTCGTCACCAAGACCGTGCTTCACCCATAGCCTTTATGAGCTTCTCTCTCTGTCTGCATACTGACTTTAATGGAAAGGCTAAAAAGCAATTTTCCCTGGAGAGTTGAGCAACCAATCCACTTACAAAAAAGTCAGTTTAAAGACAGTTTAAAATTCAAGTCTTTCATTTTCTAGGGATTGCTGCAGCCTAGACCCCACTGCAAAAAGTGCATTGTGGAAACACCACAATCAGGATGGCCACAATTGCAATCTGTACAAATTTTGATGGGTATTTATTCATAGCTGGACACACTTATTTGATCAAATTCCTCATGGCTGAAGGCACGATGCCATCAAGTTTCTGAATACCAAGAGACTTGTGAAGGAGTATATAAATGGCTGTGAAATTTCCAGGATGAATGAGGCAGCAGCTGAAGACAGATAGGTGACTGCTCAGTGGCAACTGACACTACAGTACTGGTTTACATGCCTAACATCTACATTTGATATTCATATTTTCTTTTTGACGGGGTTGTAAATTTTGAACTTTAAGTCTTTAGCAGTCCCAAAGCCCAAGGCAAACTTAATTTACAGCACTAAATGTTAACCGTGGGACATAAGGCCTTTCCAGAAGGAAATATATATTATTTATGTGCATATGGCACATAAACAAAATCATAGATGTTCAAACTATGTGTACAAAAGACATATAGTTGCGTGCTGAATTTAAGTGTGTTGTCTCTTGACGTTGATTCCCTAACTGGTGGGGTTTTTTTAATGGAATACCTTTTTTGACTCTTTCTGTAGCATCTCATCATGATATTCCTTGGTCCTAAACTAACAGTAAGCCTTTCCTGTTAACAAAGATGATTTCCAAGGACATAAGACAATAATTTACTCTAGTATTATTTATTGCTTTACTTATGGCTTAGGATTTATGGAGAAAAACAGCACCATGGAAACAGGATTCCTTATCCACGGTCCTTACACCTTGCGCTTTTTATTGCTTGTAAAATACTGCTGCCATTTTCATTTGTAAAAGATGTGACACTAGGGGGAAAAAAGTGATTGTTCATTTAAGTAGAATGCTCACAGGACAGAATAAGATTTTAGATCCATTGGTTACCAGGTAAATTGAGATAATTCTATTTCAAAAAGAACCTGTTCTTCTTTATTCTAAATTTGCATTACAAAAAATATAAAAGAATCCTTCAGGGAGAAGGAGAAGAGTTCTAAGGGAACAGTTTTTGGACAGATGAAGGAAAAGATGGGCACCTGCTGTTCAGCAAGTTGAGGGAATTGTTGCATATTGCAAACTTTCTGTGTTTTACCAGGACAAGCAGATGGCCAGAGACAGAGTTTTCTGCTTGTGTGTAGTTTATCTCCTTACGTCTTCTAATGACCTATATTAAAGTTTCCCAGCATTACACTGAGTTCAATTTAACAAAGTTAATATATGTTTAAGCAGTAGCAGTTGCTGTCAAAATTGCCTGCTTGGAATAGATAACTCTTTCAAATGCTTTAGTAAGGATTGCAGTATAAAGGGCAATGCTGTTTTTATGTTATTTCAGGGTGCTAACTCAGACTCTAAGGGATGAAGCTGCTGTCTCACTCAACATAAGTCATTTGTGCTTTTCAAAAAATCACTTCATCTTCCTGAGCCTTCAAAGGGGAAAGGATATAACAGCTTCTGTCTCCTGGGAACCATCACAACATCTAATTTATGCTGACCATATGCAGAACTGGTCAATATTGTTTTCTTTAATGTTATACCACCTCTTTTTAAAATGTTTTGTTTGTAAAATTACAGGCTGTCAAAAATATCTTTGGGGAAAACCTATCCAGGCCTTTATCCATTTTGTGGCTTTGTTAAATATTGTTGAATGTTACTGACATGCATGTTTAAGTTATTACATTAAAAAGTAGGGGATGCTCCTAAGCAGAGAAAACAGAAAGAAGTATGAATCTGCATTCAGTAGTA
>NW_009710890.1:0-13830 GCF_000703405.1 Apaloderma vittatum | reverse complement strand
GCAGGAAATAGGAAGATCAGGGATAGCTTTTTTCCTGATACTTGCTCATGCTTGGACTGCCTCTTTTCCAACAGCTGCTAAAATCAAATAAACCAAAAATAATTGTGAAGATGGAGGCTGTGTCCCAGATTTTCTTTATATTTCTTATTTTCACTTTCACTTTGTTTATTTTCCTTGTCAATGGATTTTGTATTCTTATCTCTGCAGTAATGCCATTGAAACAGCAGAGTGAGATTTAAGTATTGTACGATTAAGTGGTCTCTGAATTGGTGTATTTTCAGTTTCAGTTTAGATCTAGAACCATCTAACATCTGTGATGGACAGCTATGTCCCTTTTTGGAAGTAACTTTTAGCATGTGGTCATAACTGCAACCACAAACAAGACAATAGGCTCCATTATTTTCACTTTGGTAGGCTTCCACACACAAGATATTTGCTGCTCTACTTTTCCAACACATATTCCAGAATTTAGTTTTAGTTACTTTTTTTTTTACCTGTTAGTCAGCATTTATGGTAAGATCTGATAACTTGCCTACATCAAAAGATTGAACAATACAAGGAAGGATGTCCAAGAAATAGAAATATGGTTCAGACTTTTCATTATTCTTTGTCTTAATGGCAATGTCAGCTGCTCAAATAACTTCAAATAACTTGCTCAAGAAGTGGACGCAGAGCTATATGAAACTTCCTGTACAGATCCCACAATCAACTGACATTTACATGTGGGATTTATCAATTGTTTAGGAAACCAAAGATGAGCTTCCACCAGAAAGTTTCCTCTCTTGTCAGTTACTGGGAGGGCTGACCATTTCGATCAGAATACCAAGCACCAACTGTTTCCAAGAGTAATCAGTGGGGCATCTGACTGGTGACAACCACTTGACCATGGGAGCTCAGTCTCACAAAGAGGTAGTTAACATAGTGCCAGGAGAGTCTGGCAGAAGGCAATAGGCTGTTGTAGATAAGATACAGGTTGATTCCTGAGGGTGAAGTAACTGAAATGAGCAGGAGATGGGAGTCACTGAAAGTTGTATGCTAAAGCTGGGGAAGGGAGCTGGAAAAGCACAAGAACCTGCTCAAGGATGTCCAGAGGAGAGCCACAAAAACGATCAGAAGGGTGGAACACCTTTGCTATGAAGAAAGGTTGAGAGAGTTGGGGCAGTTCAGCCTGGAGAAGCGGAGGCTCCAGGGAGACCTTAGAGCAGCCTTCCAGTACTTAAAAGGGGCCTGTAAGAAGGATTGGGATCAGTCCTTTTAGCAGGGTCTGCTGTAATAGCACAAGGGGTATGGAGTTAAACTAAAAGAGGGTGGATACAGGCTAGATATAAGGAAGAAAGTTTTCACAGTGAGAATGGTGAAACAGTGGAACAGAGAAGTTGTAGAATTCCCTTCCCTGGAAACAATCAAGGTCAGGTTGGACGGGGCTCTGAGCAACTTAATCTAGTTGAAGGTGTCCCTGCTCACTGCATGAAGATTGGATTAAATGACCATTAAAGGTCACTTCCATTGCAAACCGTTCTATGATACTATTCTATACCGTGAAAGCCAGTGTCTGCCTGTGGTTGCAAACAGAGTTAAATGTGGAAGGGCTTTTCTATTTTTTAAGGCTAGTTTCTCCCTCTTTACATTGCAATGAACCAGAAGACTAATATTGTTGGGTTTAATATCAAAGTACTTAAAAAAAAGATACTTCATAGTTCAGTGACAAAGGCCCAGACTGCAGGGACAGCAGAACCTCTGCTGTCTTTGGCCAGTTAGAATGCAAACAGGAGTCTGAACCCGTATTTCTTACTTGAAAGGAGTGCTCAGCTGCCAGGCCATTGGCCACTGTGAGGTTATTTTTTCTGATCATTCTTGTTAGACATTACTCAACACTCTGTAAACAAATGAAGATACTTACTTAGCCGGTGAATCCAAGAGTGTGAGATATTCTTTGTATCATGGGATGGAAAAACATCAGGTTAAACCCTCGCAATTAGCAACTCTTACATCTGAAATAGATACTCCAAACTTTAACATTTTCACCATTTCTAATTCAAACCTCTTTTAGATAATGTGAACTGATCAGACTAAAGAAATTCTGCAACATTTTAACTAAACCTTTCACTATTCTGTGAAGAGTATTAGGTAATCCTTCTCCCACAAAACACTGTTCTGATGACCATCCACTCCCACAAGGAAAGATATAAGGGAAAAAATTAGTGTTATGAAGCTGAAGTTAAAGAAAGAGCATGTGAAGACTGATATTAGTTCAGGGAGAGTAATTAAGGTATTAGTTTTTGTTCTGTGAAGAATGATGTTTCCTTGAATTATAAAGTCTTTAATGTTTTACTTGTGGTTTATGAAATGTGCTGTACTTCTGGAAACAAGAATTAAATCTTACTTGAAATAAGAAGCTAAATTGCTTATGCAGTGTTGCCAAAAACCACAGTCAGACTCACAAAAAAGCTCTCAATCTTCTCAAACTTCTAATCTCTATTTTCCATCATGGCAAGTAATATCTCTGTGTTGGTTTTTTTCCTGATCATCCCATGTTACTCATGTATAGCAGGACAATATTCTGTCAGAAAACTTCTGGCAAAAGGCTAAGACTTGGACACTGGAATATCACCATCATTCTTGCATCAGCTTTGACTAAGTGACTTTTATTTCAGGACAGCATCTTGCTAACTGTGGAACAGTGTTATGAGTTATAATAAAATGCAATGTAATTAAAAGAACCTTCATGTGAAAATGAGATTTTATTTATATTTTTCCTTAGGTTCAGCAAACCGCAAAATATTTTTAATTTTTAATTTTCATTTGAGTTGCAACAGAACTGAAAAATATTTTCAAGCTCCAAAATTAGACTTCAAGGAATATTTGTATTTGATATGCAAAAGTACAACTTGTACTGCACTGGGTACAATGAAATTTTTATCCCCACTGACTATTTCAGAGATTGGCTAGAGAACAGTTTCAGTTACCAATGAGTTGTACTTGCAAAAGAAATTGTATACATTAACCACTTTGTTCCACACTAGGGCTAGATTTAAACATCTCCCTAAAAAAAAAAAGTACAAATGGCATATACGTACTAAGCTGTGACTATGTACAATTGCAACAATCATCCGTGCAAATGCTCATTGAACTAAGTGATTCATCCCTTACACCAGTCAGTGGGCTTGAAGGTGGTTACTGTCAGGCATAGAAATAAGCCAAGTGCACACACTTCTGGATAAAGCAAAAGCTGTTGCAGACTGGTATAGTGTTACTGAAGTCAGATTGCACCACAGAAAGCTTTACACATTGTAGTGACTGAGATGGAAAGACAAAACAAAACAAATTCCCACAAAACCAACCCAATTTCTAAACTGTTGCAGGTGCAGATTGTGCTGCTGTGTTCTTCTGTGATGACACAGGATTTTACTGACTTAACGCTCACTCCATCATTTTTAAGATATGCAGGAATAACAGTCACACTTTAAAATCTAAGTTGGACTGGTTTTGATAAGCATCCAAAAACTCTCCTGCTCATTTAAATTTTGGTCCAGCAAAATTGCTTTCACTGCATTCTGTCATTTTCCATTGATTTTTTTTTATCTTTGAAGAAGGTCTGAGAATATCCTTGATATCAGAAGGGTCAAAAGGGGGGTAAAATATGCTGAAAATGTAAAAATGTGAGAGAGGTCTTTTTAGTTAAATGGCAAATAACTCCAAACAAATTTCAGCAAATAGACTGTTTTTTACAGTATATTAATTTCTGGAAGACAAAGTTATACAGAGATTTTTTGTTTTTCATTAGTTGCTTTGTTTTATCACTAAACTATTTTTAACAGAAATATTGAGTTTCAGGTAAGCAATTATTTTTATCACTTTAATTTTAATGATTACTTTTATGATATACAGAGTACCAGTGCTGGCTGAAAAATATTTCAAAATGCTTTTTCTTTGTTAAATGCCTGTTTCTCAAATCATTTTTTCATATAAAAGAATTGCTTTTGTCATAAGGTGTTAGGTGCATAATTGCATTTCTGTTCAAAACACAAATGGTACACTTGTCACAGGCTATTAATATTGCTTCAAAGTTTCACCTAAGATGTAGGAAATAGATTCAGAGCTTGATATGCAGGCAGATAAGGAGCTGTACCCTTTCTTCATTCCATCCCCCCTCGTCCCATCCTTTTCCATCTCAGAAAAATCCTCTGATGTCATGTGCTTTAAAATATGGAAAATTTTATATTTTGGATGGGGAAAGGAGTGTTAGAACAAGGTCCTCCTTTCACTGTGATGCAGAGTAAAATCAGTTTTTCCAAACTTGCATACAAGCATTCATATATTTTGCTTTTTCCTGGGCAGATTTAGAAAAGTCTTGTGTTCCAAGTGATGTTAGTCTTTCCAAATTCATTCAGTCTTTTACCCTCCAAAATCTTTCACTAGATACAACTTTCAATATGGTTTAGTGCTGTTGCAATAAGGACACCAGTGAGGGCTAAGTTTTAGAAGATTCAAGGACTCTGTTTATAATACACCCATGAACTGTGATTCTTCTTATAACCATGACTGGCAAGCCATTCAGAATTCTCACTGAGATGATATTTCTCACTAAACAATGCAATTTTACTTCCAGGCAGAGTGGCATACAAGTGGAAATCACTGTAGTGAACTAACAGTATGCTCACATTGGATGCTTATTTGGGATTGAAATATGCCTATTTCTCAAATGGCTTAGATTTCATGACAACCATCATTCCTCATCGTGATGTCTAAACTGTCTTTCATTTTCCACTTCACTTGTCCCAAGATTAGCTACACAAGGGTCTCCATGCACCTTTTTGCTGCCCCTACCGCAAGCCTTTCTGTCTGCCAAATCATTCATTTAGGGTATGAATCTACTAACTTCTGCAAGTGTGTTATGTTAGAAAGTATTAGCTGGACATTATAAAGTAATTCTTTAGTCTTTGCACAGTTTTAGGAGCACTTAAGTTACCAGATAAAAGAATCTCTACTCCTTCTTCCCTCTATATGTTAAAAATGCAGATTTTATTCAAAGGTAAGAGGGTTTTTCTCCATTGATATTTAAAATAGATTCTGATAAATTCCAGTATTTCAAGGAATATTTTATTAAAATGCAAAGATAGAAAATGCTGATGAACATATGGCCTAAGTCATCTCAGTGAGTTAAAAGACTGTAATAGCCATTCACACCCATGTGTTTAGTGTAGTACAGTACCAATAAGATGTTGTACAATGCTTGCAGTGACAACCTGTTTCTTCTGTGGAGGTGTTTTTGTTTATTTGCTTTTTTGTAGAGCCTGATCTAAGCAAATACCTAACCACGTGTTACACAAATTAACAACTGAGGAAACACCTCTTGCATTCCACATTACTCCAAATGATTTAGATTTTCTTCCATATTCACCTATATATCCCTAAAAATGAATAGTAATACTATTGTGCTATAGGCAGGAAAAAAACCCTGGAAGACAGAGGCAACTGAAATAACTTTTAAGAACCTGATTAACTGTTTTAGTTTACATCTACTTACTCACTGCGTGGTAGGCACTCTGCTCTGTAGAAAACCTTAGCCAAATTATTTATGGTAGTTTTCCTAATTTTTCAGTCAACACTACAGAGCCCTGACTGGAATATGGTTTTGTAAGGCAGTGTTAACAGCTTTATCAGCTCTGTGGTTAAGAAAGGACCCTGATCCTCAATATCAATTTGGAGCCAAGTTGTTGCCTCCTGTGTTTTCCTATGTTACTTAACACAGAACTCCTGGGAAGAGGTTACAAAGTTCAGGTAATCTAAGGAAGAGTTAAATGCACATAAATTTTTTCAAAACTGCTGAAATGGCCACCAATCAGTAATACCTGTTTGTTCTTGAGAATTTCACTATAAAGCAAATCCTTAAGGGTTTCAACATTTATTGTTTGGTCATGACAATGTACTTGCAGCATGTGAGCTCTTCATACAAATGTGAAGGAGATTACTAGGTTATTTCATCAAGTCCATGTCAGCACGAGAGTGTTTCAACCTCCAGCTTCTGGACTGGATTGCAGAGCCCAGACCTGAGCACACATACTCTCCATGAAATCAGTGTGCTCCGTATAGGGATATTCAGATGCCTCTGCAATTTGACAAGAAGGAAGAGAGAGCAGAGTTGTTTCTGAAATGCCATTTGTCTCTAAACGGAGGACTATTTGTGTGGAGAAATATAATGAGGATTTCTCCCACAATAGCCCCCATTATCTTAAGTACTGAGCAAGGATACTCTTGTAGCATGGGTGGGCATACATGTTCCCTCCTTACTGTTCTTCTTGCTACAACTCCACCCGGTTTTCCATCAGCCTGTTATTTGCCCTCAGACTTCATCTGAATTACTGATGTGTAGCGGATAACACTTCCAAGTTTGCACTAAATGAGAAACAGATTTAAATGAGGCTTTCTCTGCGTCTGCAGTGTATGAATTCTTCCTGTGAGAACTGAGGAAGATTTACTGGGTTATTTCATCCACTTCTTTGCCAGGATGAGATTGCTTCTCTTCCTTAACTCGGAGTAGGTTGCGTAGAGTAGCAAATAAAGAACTTATCCACTATGCTAAAAAAAAAAAGGATGAAAGGTAATGAATGACCCAGTCAGCTTCAGTCATGCCTAAATTTGACCCACTGAAGATATAAAATAGAAATAGTAATACAGTAATGAAGGGCTAGTTTAATTGGTCACATTGCTTCAGATTTTTAATCCTTTACAGGATAGTCTTTAATATAGACTTAGAAGAAATAGCACCAGGACAAATTTTCCGATCATCTCAACAAAAACAAGGTTCTGGAACCATCAAGGGATTAAGGTAAAAGTCTTCTGCACTGTATTGCTGTCTGTCTAAGTTTATCCAACACCTAAGCCTGAGACCAAAAAAATCCATTGCATAAATCCAAGTGACAGTCTCAATGGTAATATATCCCCCATCACCTGACTAAGTCCAGGGAGAGGAATCAAGTCATAGTATTGTCTGGCTGGCAGTCCTAAAACATCACAAAAAAGTATCTGTGGATTTGGACCACATTTATCTAGGGGATGAACAATACCCATATGTTCACCAGATGACTACATAGCTGGATGGATTTGAGTCAAAGTTCAAGGCTGCTACAAACGATAACTTGTTTCTACAGGACTGGCTTTGATTAGATTGCTGTTTACAAAGAAATTTTTGAAAAATGAAGATTCAAAAATATGTGGGAGGTTTATTGTTCCTTGTTATTTTTTTAATTTACTTTTTAGATATTTTCTATTAGATGCAATTGTTTTACAGGCTATTTTCATTAATAATTTTTTTACATTACAGTGATTCACAGTTGGAATGACAGCATATGTAATTCAGAAGCCAGAAAATTGAAAAATTAATTGTGAATAGAAATGTCAGGAAATGCGTATGTTCACTCTCATAGTCTCACTCTATATGTATATATGCCTAGAGAGATACACACACGCATAAAGTAAAAAAAACCTCTTTTCATTAATTAATGCATGCATGCACATACACATGTATATCTGAGCACATATAAGTGGTGTGCTAATATAAGTAGTGATATTTAGATTTATGGTAGTGATGTATAAAGATGTGTGTGTATGTTTGTACACATAAAATTCCAATTTCTTGTTCCCTATCCATTGTTACTTAAATTTGGGAGAGAGGGGACAGTAGGTTGTGGGGTTTGTTTGGGCTTTTGTATCTGAAATCAATGTGATGGAAATGCTGTACATCATAATATCCTCGAGTAAAAACGTTAACATTTTTCTGTGTTTCAAAGTCTTTCTCTAAAACATTGTATTATCAATGGCAAAAGTATTGGAGACTTTCAACAATTTTCCCTTGATTAATGTCCAGATTAATGATCTTGGCCCTGAATATTTGTTTTATATTTGCATAAGTGGGAATAATGCACATAAGAATCTTCTTTACTTTTCTGTGCAGGCTGTTTATACAGTAAGTTTTATGGCCTTACACTGCACCTTGAATAGGCAAGGAAAGAAAGAAGTAGGCAGGAAATAGGTCCAAAATTCTTGCTGTTCATCTGCAGAGTATTACAGGCTGAGAAGTAATTTTTCCCAGAGAGGTGGAAGGATGCACTGTAGAATCCTGTATTTCCATAGATCAAATGCTTCTGAAGGCTGCACCTGGAGTGACTTGATGAAGGAAAAATCTAGCCCAAAGAAAATAATAAACTTACAGAAAATGGAGGAAAAGCTTTCTGTAACCTAAATGTACACATTGGTAAGTTTACTTAATCACTACCAAAGGTTTAATTAAATAATTGTTTTTCTTTAGAGTAGGATAATTTAATTGGTTAAAATAATGTTTATTTAATTAAAAATTAAATTGCAGCCCGTTATTAATGTAAAAAATAATCTAAAAAGCTGCCTAGAAAAAGAGTGAGAAAGCCCTCTAAGTTTGAGAAATACACTTTTGTGACACTCAAAAATACGAAGATGCTGTTACAAAGTCAAAAAATTTTTCTAGATAAGTGTCCAGATGTCTGAGTGATCACAGAACGACAGAATGTTAGGAGTTGGAAGGAACCTCAAAAGGTCATCAAGTCCAACTCCTCTGCCAGAGCAGGATCACCTACAGTAGGTCACACAGGAATGCATCCAGACAGGTTTTGAATGTCTCCAGAGGAGACTCAACAACCTCCCTGGGCAGCCTGTTCCAGTGCTTTGTCACCTTCACAGTGAAAAAATTTTTCTTAATAGTTTTAGTAGACCCTCCTATGCTCTGGCATGCAGACATTGCCCCTTGTTCTGCCATTGAACAGCCCTGAGAAGAGCCTTGAAGGGATCGAAGTATTTGCCTTATGGAATGTTGCACTTATTTATCTGGTATAAAAAGGAACAGCTTCCAATTCAGTAGAGCCACAAATATCACAACAGTGCATGTTTTTCTAGCAGTATAACAGCAAATGCCCCACAAAATAGTGCAGAATAAAAGCAACAAAATCCAAGTGACATAAAAATCATTGTTTCTTGGAACATGGAAAATCTGGTCCAGGGATTTTTTACCCATGAAAGAAGTAAAATCCTGTAGCAGGCTTCCGGGAGAGATTGTGGGATCCCTGTGCCTGAGGATGTTTAGCAACCTGCTCTGATTAGATCTGCTTTGAGCAAGAAGTAGGACCGGGTGACCTATGGAGGACCTTTCCAGCCTGATTTGGTCTGTGCTTATGTGACTGTGTGATTCTGAAGAATCATCAGACTTTGGATTTAGAACCAAACTAAGATACTTCTTAATTCTTAATCTCACCTCTCCTGTGTTGTTCAAGCTGTTGATTTTCAGTGGAGGTTTTAATATTTTTATTGATGATAGTGCCATAGACTTTGTTGCACCTCTCTGCTGTGTTTGCATATCAACATGTTGGGCTCTGTGACCTCAGTGGATTCTTGTTTTTAAAATGAGTAGTCATTAAAGGTATTGTCAGCTGTTGCTTCATGAATACAAACCTCAACGTTGATCATTCCTGAAATATGTGGACTTTGTTATAAATAAATAGCTCTGCTGCAGGATGTGCCAGATTTTCTACAATACTTTATATATATTGCAAACAATATCGGAATACAGATGGTTACTTGAAGTAACTAGTTAATCTTTCAAGGTATCTTCTAAATGGGAAAAGTAAATAAAGGATAAGAATGCTGTTAAAATTCCCTGAGGGAAAAAAAAAAAAGAAAAGGATAAGAAAAAGAAATGAGGTTGGAAAAGAAATTTTCTTGGCCTGATGTGAAAGAGTACAGACACTGCAGCAAAATATCACTCAGTAATACTTAGTACCAACTTTCAGAAACTTACAGCCGTGCATGTATGATACAGATGTGTATACACACACAAATATGTGGGTAAACAGGGGGCTTTATCACCATAACTGTCCTTCTGGAATGAGTGGGAGTATGCAGATTACCAAATCATTAAGATTCTGTAGTAACAAATTTTTCTGCACTTTTGTTTTTCCTGCAGCTTCTCACTTACTTTTCAGAAAATCAGATCCACAATCTTAATACATTGTATCTTTTCAAGTCTGTAGGATCTGAAATAGCATTTCATTATTAAATGTGAAAAATCATTGGGAGGAAAATATGTCATTAGGACAGTAAGAAGTAGCTATGAGGGGAAAAAAAGGCATAAAAAATTTAATTTGGAGACAAATCCTACTATTGACAAAATACCCAAGCACTGAGATGCGTACCTTACTTATCTAACACATATCATCTACTGAGTCTCTTTAATCTAATTACACATGCTTTGTCTCATTAAATGCTTTGGTTGTTTGGAGTTTTGTAAAATAAACAAAATGAAGTTCAACCTTGCAACAGGAACTTCCATGTAATATATTCATCATGTTACACCAGATTCCTATCTTTTTTATTCTTGGTATCCCATGGAGTATACAAAAAATATCAGCTGCATGACAATGGTGAAGATAAAATTATGGCAACAGAGAAGCTGATATTGTTATATCTGTAAAGAAAAATACAGACTGATATCTTTCAACATACTGAAAATAAAATATATACAAATAATTTAAAATTTGACATAAAACTAACCTTGGATTTTGTTTAAGGTATATAAGATATATGAAAAAAAACCCTGACATTCAGAATATTTTAATATATTTTGATCTTCTGCCAATCCAAGCAAAATATTTCTAAAATGTCCAGAAATATAAGAAGCCACCTATATCTTGTGCTTCTGTACAGACACAAACAAAAAAATAAACTTATGGCAGCATTAATAACTATGGCTAAAGGTTTTCAAGGTGACTTCATATGACTCCTATACATTTGCTTTATCAAATCGTGATAGATTTTTTAAAAGGTAAAAATTTTAAAATCTATTTATCCTCACTGTGATTTTATTTTCTGTTGCACTGTAACAGCCATTAAAAGGAAGAAAGAGATTTTTAAATCAAAGAAAACAAAATGAGATTTGAAAACTTTTGAAACAGACATTGCCTTTAATCAGTTGTGTGTTTTTTTTCTCTTCTGAAACAAAGAATTCCAGTAATCTGAACACTATTCCCTGTTTCTTGTTTACAATGAAGATAGCTTTCATCAACTCTTTTCTAATATGCAAGCTAGTAAACCCACAATCTAAACTCAAATCCCAAAGTCATACAAGGGAAGTGTTTTCTGGGCCCTCTTTCTTCTGTATTCATTCCATCCATTTGCAGTGTCACACTTTTTTAGGAACTATTCAACCTAGTTTTCCCTTCACGCGTTGTCTTTGTATCTATTACTTTAGAGAAACAGTTTCAGAAATGTCAGTTTTTACCAATGCTCAAAGTGTGCCTCACCTTACCTAATAGGAGGATTTGCAGTATAGGTTTATAGGTCCTCCTCACAGCCGATGGAGAAAAGTAAACCTGTTCAGCATACTCCAACATGGGAAATAAAATTCTTTCTCTTTAGCTGAAGCTCCTGTAGAGATTGACAAGTAGAACTTCAAAACCCAAGCACTTGCATTATAAATCTAATAAAATAATTTAAGCAAGTTCAAGATAAGACTAGAGTGCAAAATCATTCTGCAATATGCGCTTTCTTTCCCTGCATTCTACTTAAAATAAATGATGTTTGACTTATCAAAAGCTTGAAATGGTGTTCCCACAATCTACTTTCAGTTATGTTAAACCTACAAGTCTACTTAGATTCAGTGTGTTTCATAGCAGCAATATACTTCTTATATTTTGTAATTATTAAAGTAATATTTATGAGTATATATTAATTATAATAATATGAATAGAAGTTTGAGAAATAATTCTGTTGTTATGATTGTTTAAAATTAAAACAATATTTTTTAGATCTGTTCTGTACATACCAATTAAGCTTTATAGTTCAAAAAGAAAAATCCATATGCATATTTTATTTTATTTTTTCAGTTTCAGTTCTTAATGACCTTAGGACGGGGTATTTTGCGTGGATTAATGATCTGCTAGAAGATGTTCATTGCCCAAGGTATAGAGATTTAGGCTAGTCATTAATACTGGGAAAATATTTTGTACTTCGATCATTGCTGTCAAGTTTTTAATGTATTAAGACTATAAATAAGCTCTTAAAGACTACAACAAAGAAAATTTCAAACTTAAAGCATCTGACAAAGTTCACATTAAAAAAACCTCTTAGGAAAAAAATATCTTCAAGAATATATCTCTCTAGCCCCTTATCTATTTAATTTTTTGTTTCTGTCTGACCTACTTTTCTCCTGCACTTGTCCTCTGAAGTCCTTCGTTAATCAGGCTGTACATCCATATAAAGCCCATGAGCAAAATTTTTGGCCTTTGGCTGAAAAAACTTTAAATAGCAGTATTGTCATATAGCCCACTGAAAGATGGATAGGCATTCATGTAAACTGAACAAGCCTCTTTATATAGATATAAAATTATATATATACATTTTGTATACTTAAGTTCATGAAAATACACAAGCACACACATTTAACTGTTTTCTGAGACTGCTGACAGAGTACAAAATATTCAGACTAGGCTAAAAACCCAAAAATCTTGTAGCTGTGATTTACTTTAATCTGCCTGTGATGACTTTACAATAAAATGTAAATTAAAAAATTAATAAATTGATTTTTACTTTTTTACTAAGTAGAGGAAAAAATATAGTAATAATTTGACATTTAATTTCCTTCTCCCTTTCAAAGAATTGAAACACTGTGACTGGAGCCTTTTTTAGTCTGTGTTTTAATTTGGAAATTTTGTCCACATAATATCAAGCTTCATGTTTCGATCTGCTTGTTTTATCTGTTTTTTAAAGACAGTGTCAGATTTTCACACATGCAGTTGTGGGAGCGCCTTTTTTTGATGGTATACACTTTAACACAAGACAATATCTGCATTGTAACCCTCATAATCAATCTTCTGCAGGAGAAAGTGAGCCTACCTTTCCCTTACAGTCAGGGCTCCACCAAAAACCAGCTGCTGGAGAAGCCTGTGACTCAGATCAGCCCTGGGCTGCCCCATGGCAGCCTCTTCCTTCTCCACTTTATAGACTGTTCTCATGCCTTTCAGTACATCAATCTCACCTCTCCCTAAAGCAGGAAGACAGCAGAACACTTCTTAATAATTTCCTAGAGTCTAAGGCAGTGGAAGTTTAATTTTCATGAAAGTCTACCACTGGCCAACTATCCTGCCTCATATCAAAATGCTGATGTGTATTTTTGACCAATGGCATAGGACAGTTTTCTTGTTAGTATTCACTTAGATAAACCTAGCACCTTTTCCAGACTCTTTCAAATCATGCTCAAAGCACCAACTTTAATCGGCTTGTGTAATCATGAAAACAACATCGTTGTGGTTGTAATGATAATCTGCTGAATGAGAAAATACCTGGAAGGCTGGTAGTGGCCACCCTGCTAATTTAATTCTCTAATTCAGGAAGACAAGAAAGGAGGAGAAGAAGTGGATTACAGCCTGGTATATGTGCTTTATTAATTTAATTAACTTTCTCTGGCAACTTAAATTAAGTCTTTGCTGATTTTCCAAGTGCATGAGGTTTAAATATACATAGCTTATGCTATATTTATCTTATTGTTACCGATCTTTCACCATTTTAAAGTATTTACCCAACTGCTACCTTGAAATTTGCCCTTCTGTTAAATATACCTTGAAAAATGTCAGTATGGGGTTTCGTGCTTGCATCTTGGAGACTACCTGGTTGTCCTGAGATCACAAGCAGGAATATATTTAATATTTTTTTCTAAGTTAGATTATTGCAATTCATCTTGAAATTTGAAGGCAAGCTAACTTGACTTCCCTTGACATCATCATTTTTTTTCTGGTCACTGCACTTCGGTAT
>NW_009710889.1:0-41918 GCF_000703405.1 Apaloderma vittatum | reverse complement strand
CGTCAGGGGAGGTTCAGGTTGGATCTCAGGATCTCTCTTCCTCACAGAGAGGGTGCTCAGGCACTGGGATGCACTGCCCAGGGAAGGGCTGGAGTCCCCGTCCCTGGAGGGGTTTAAGGAGAGGCTGGATGCAGCGCTTAGTGCCCTGGTCTGGCCCACGTGGTGGTGCTGGGTCATGGCTGGACTTGATGATCTCAGAGGTCTTTTCCAGCCTCAACAATTCTGTGATTCTTTTAATGATCTGGGACGCTACCATGGCTAAGATATTGAGATGGCTTAGACCTGGTGTCCAGTGTGCATTTATTATGCTGGAGACGGTGGATAAGAGGTTTTGTCCAGCTAACCCTTTCCAGCCCACAAAATGGGAAGGGGAAGATGATTCAGGAGATGGCAGTGGAATTAATGTTCTTTGACTTCACTTTTAAAGGTGCAGCTGGAATATACAGGAGGATGCCAGCCAAGACAGAACTGTGACAGAGCAGAGTTTGTTGAGAGAATCTCTGCTTGAAGAAATTCTGTTTTGAAAAGCCTTGTCAGAATAGCAACACCTGCCTGGGTCATCTGCTCTCTCTTGTGCAGGAATTTCCACTAGATTGCTCTCCACTTTTCAGGAGGAAACTCAAGTGAGTGCAACGTTGCTGGAGAATCCTAGAATAAAAAAGGAACTTGGCTAGTCTGTTGCTACAGAAGGGATGCTCTGAACATTAAAGTCAACAAAAAGCATCAATAGTGCATCTTGGGGTGATGCCTAAAATAGAGGGTCACAAATAGTACGTGAGCGTGACGGCTGTAGCCAGAGCCTCGGAGCATGCAGCAGCTTGGAAGGCACTGCACACTGCCAGCTACACATCTGACACAAGACCGGTAACCATGTCCCTAGACTGCATTAGGAGTCTCTCAAGATTCATTAACAGTCAAGAACCCCATGGCCACGTGCAGGATCTTGCACCCGCTGATCAATCAGTCTCATTTAAAGAAAACTGGCAAGTACACCTTTTTAAGTATTCCTAAAATATTTAGACTCTCCTCAGAGAAACAGTATCATTTGCTGACAGTGAAGGTTGAGAAAATTATCAAAGTATACTGACCAGAAACTAAGGAGCTCTTTGCCGAGTCAGGCAGATGACTGACATCACAGCACTGCCAAACAGTGATCTGAAATCCTTCATAAATCAGAAAGATGCCTCAAGTTTAAAAAAAAAACAAACAAAAAACACCCCAAAAAACCAAAGAGGCCCCTATGCACTTCAAACAAATCAGGACAAAAGAGTAACTTTAGGAGGAAAAGCTGGCAACACCAGCAGCAAGCTAAGTTCCTAGTCAAACAAGCAAGGGTGTGCTGCACAGCGGGCTCTTCCACCTATTAAGAGCCAGCTAGGGGAGTCAGAAACAGGAACTGGTAACTCTGGTTGGTGGTGCCACAGTCCTCTCCACGGTTCTCATGGCTACATGTTAGTTTTGCTTGTGCCTAGGGGATTCAGAGAACGTGCAGTCCTAGGAGACATGCTAAACTTCACTGAGAGGTACTCTACTTCTAGCACAGAGGGACTGAGTGCCAAAAGAGGAATACAGCCTGATCTGTTCCCTCATCACAGCTCAGCAGTCCACGTGTCTTGTGAGCAACCGTAAGTTACAGAACATGACTGCTAAGAGGCTTAGCCCAGTAACAACGGAAGAGGTGACAACAAGGACTTCTACAGAAGAGATGTTGAGGGATACAACTGCCTGGCACCAGTGGTCTCAATTCTGAGTGATCAGTGAAGGTAACCACGTCAGGGGTAGCTGCAGAACCAAGTGCCAAGAACAGTCTGAACGCTGACGGACATTACACTTGGCTAGAACTGTGGGTGCAGTTCCTCTGCTATAGCGGGAGCTACTCACCCATTTTTTAAGATTCAGCTTGTCTGACCAGATCAATCTTAATGACTCCGCAGTGAAGTCTCAAGCTCTAGCACTACGGGTTGAGATCTACGAGATCTATGCTGGTGGCAGGTCAAAGGGCCAGTCTCTTGAGCGAAGGCCTAACTGGTTGATGACCCCTCAGACAATCCAGGCGAATGCTCAATACACGAAACACTGAGCTCAAAACAATACTTGGGTCGACAGAAGGTCTAGGCTCAGGATGACACTGCATCAAGTATATCCAAAATTTCAGCAGAAATTACTGCATGCAGCACTTTTATTCTTGTACATGCTGCAGCTTAAAGGAACGGACCTTTCCCCGACACTATACCCGAGGCTACACAGCATCAAGTATGGGGTAGATGCCAGGACACATGCAGGAAAACAGCAGATCCACCACTGGGCTGTAGTAGAGCAGGTTCAACACAAACCACGCCACAACTAAAAAGGCTGTCACAGCAAATACCCTCATCCTGATATGCTGAGAAAATCTCAATGTGCAAGAAAGCATGGGCTGGAGTCAGTACACCACAGAGCGGACAGGTCCGCTGCGTCCCCCATTTACAGTGTTACAGCTGAAGTCTTCATTCATCATTCACGCTCAGGAGCAACTGTCTGGAGTCTGAATGGACTTGTCAATAACAAAGGTACAGGACCCAATTTCAGGACACCTTACAAGCAGTAAGAATTGGCTATTTGTCAGCACCCACCTGGCCTTGTTTCCAACACTCCCTGAAGATCTTCCAGTTGTTTTTGTTGCTAGGATCATGAAGGCAAAGCAGTCTACCATCACACAACCAAGAGTGCGAAGTGTGTGGATCCAGCACATTTAAGCCCATTACCATTTCCTTCACCTCTCTCTGGGTGTCAGCTAAATTACTAGCTCGTTTTGCAGCATCAGATGTCTTCTTATTTTCCACCACAGAAGCAATTATATGGTCTAAGAAGTTGGGCAGACTGGCTTTACCTTTGGCCCCCTAGAAGATTCAAATCCAGAGTTTAGTCTTGTAACAGCATACACATTAATGCGTACCCACTCCCATTCAGTTTTTATTCATGAACATTTTGCTATCAGAAAAACATGCAACAATAAACAAATCAGCTCAGAAACAGGCATGTATCCAGTAAGAACAGAAACAGCAATGTCCCTGCCTTATAATGGTAAAACTTAGAGTAATCTGCTACAGGCTATCCAGAAAAAAAAACATCATAGCCAGCAATCACGGAATAGAAAACTTAACTGATCTAAACTCTGTTACTTTAATGGTAAAAACAGTTTATATTTTTCTTAACTTCACTAATATCTCAACTCTATTTCCCCATTTTTCTCATTCTGTCACTAGGAAAGTGAATTCGATCCTGGCACAGGTAAGCTGCTGAACACAGGAGCATTAAATAAACACTGACAGAGAGAAAGTGGTTCCTGTCTGCATAATGCTAACAGAACAATCAGCAGATACCCTCTCTGGTTGTGGCATCCATGCTCCTCAAAGGGCATTTAAAATCCAGAAGGAATTGACACAATCTTAAATTCTGTTCTTATCTCAAAAAAAACCAACAAAAAAAAGGTCTGCCTATAGGGCTGGACTATAGCAAGATACTCAAGCCACTAGAAGTATTTTACATACTCAACATAAGATAAGCACTAACTGGATCCTTATTCACAGAACATCTATGGGAGAGGCAGAGGCATGACAGTTTTCTGTTAGCAAAGAGCTTCTAATTCTAGGAAAAAAAAACCCACAACACCGAAACCCAAAAAACCAGCCCAAAGCCCTAATACCCTCAACATGTACCCCCCCAAACAAAACGAAACAAAACAAATAGAGAAAGGAAGCTGAGTGAACAGTAAGAGCAAATCACTATTACTGGAATAATTTCACCATCTTCTCTAAAATTAAAGTTCAATGGACAGAAAATTCACTACAGAGCTATCAATCTAAAACATAACACTATTTATGACCAAAGATATTAATTTAGTAAAAAAAATATTCATGGAATTTTATAGAAGAGTCCAGGTCAGAAGAAAGACATAGAGACCATCTGGTATAACCTTCTGCTGAAATCAGATTAAGTCACCCTTGGTTGGATGAAGCCAAACCCTAACTTCTCAGGGAAGGGGATTACATTACTTCTCTGGGCAGCCTATTCCACTGCTTAATGCAAAGCGAGAATTTTTTTTTTATATCCAGATAGACTCTCCCCTGAAGCAACTTGTCTCCATCGCCTCTTGCCTTGTTACCATGCATCACTGTGAAAGGAGTAGAGAATGTGGAGGTACAACTACTTTTTAGATATGGTAAGACTGTTTAGATGTCCAAAGTATTCTCTTCTCTAGGATGAAGAGAAGCAGTTTCTTCAACCCTTCCTCGTGTGCCAAGCCCTCCAATGACTTAATCATTCCTTATGGCCCTCCATTGGACCTCCTCCAATTTTTCAGTGTCATTCTTCAACTGGGGAGACCAAAACTCGAAACGGTGTTACAGGCGGTGCCTAATGAACGCTGAGTAGAATAATCACATTCCTTAGTGTGCCCAGCCATACGCTTCCTGATGCAGCCCAGGGCAGTGCGCCTTTGCTGCACGGGCACAATGCTGACTGACGCCCAGCTCGCTGCCCTCCAGGACCCTGAGCTCTACTCAGAAGGGCGACATCCCTGGTAGTCAGACCCCAGCCCACACTGCTGCTTAGGATTTATTATCAGGATATAGTTTTCTACAGCCTGTCTTATTCAAGTAAGACTAGATCATAACATCATCTGCTTAAGATAGTCTTAAAAATAAGGTACCTTTATGCTGACTCTCTCGAGGCCACAAAGTAGCTAATATGCAGTTTATCAGAGCCAATGCTAACTACTCTTAAGAATGTTAAAGCTCCAGCAGAAGCACCAAGATGATTCTCCTAATGAGCAGCAGTGTATTATTCCTCTCAATCTGACCAACAGAAGTGTTATTCCTCAGGTATGTTTTATTCACATACATTTCACATGAAGCATGTAGGCATTCAAGTGGGGGGTTGGACAAGAGTTCCCCACCAGTTCTTTCAAATCTAAATAACTCTGTGCAAACCAGAAGTCAAGAAAGTGAAAAAAATAGACAATGGAATTGTCTCAAAGTGGTGAGAGAATGCATAGAGATGCAGGGACAGGGACAGAAGGTGAGATAGGTTCTCTGAAGTCTTGAAGAATTAACGTGCTTTAAAACGTGTGATCAAAATTTCTTTGCCTGTGATGAGAGAGAGCAGGAGGTGGAACTATTATTAGATTCACTTCCCTGTAGCAACAACATTTTTTATCGTACAGCCATACAATTACCACTACCAAAACCAAACAACATGAACTATTATTATTGTTCTAACCTTCCAGCCTGACATAGTGGGAAGAAAAAAAACCCACCTGATATTAGACAAGCCAGTTCATCATCTTCCTTATGCTATCTGCCTAAGCTTCTGGAGAAAATATTATCCAAGAAGAGTTAAGCCTTAATAAATTCCATAGAATCTATCTTTCACTTAAACTAGGTGATCCTGCTCTGGTAGGGAAGTTGGACTAGATGATCTTCAGAGGTCCCTTCCAATTCCTACCATTCTGTGACTCTGTGATTTCATGTATCACTCATTTGTTCAGGGTTGGCTTTTTTTGTGTGTGTTTATTTCCTCCAAATGAGACTAAAAAACCCAACCAAAGTATCCTTACTCTAGAATAGGCATCCAGAAATAGCAACTACACCTTAAATTCATACACTATCTTAAATACGTTTCAAATATACATGTTATTTTAAGGAACTCGTTTGCTCACAGGTTTTTGTCTTTTACTGTGGTATGCTCCTGCAGTATTTTTAAAGATATGGAATTTTAAGTAAGCTTCTGTAGGGATGCTGATTATCAATTAAACAATTTAATGGCTATATTTAACTCCCTTTCTTGATCTCTTGCAAGAAACAGCTTCTCCACAGTAGTAGTAAACCAAACCACAAACTAACAATTAGCATCAAAATTCTCTACAATTTTATGGCATGGTGAGTTTTGTTGAGATATTGCATTTGTTTCAACATTTAAGAATAAGATACTATAAAAACATTTAGATGAAAACCATTAGACCATCACAAATTCTTCCCTAAAACAGGTATCAGTGAAGGAACAGAAATTATTTACCGCAGAAGCTGCAGAAAAGACCGGAGGAAAGGGGATTCCTGTGTCTAACGGGACCTGAGGAAGCTTTCCTGGCCCTGTGTGCAGTAGATCTCTGAGGCTGGAGCCTTCAGCTTTGTTGCTAGATGTCACTGGGCCCAAGAGGAGGCTATTAAACAACTTTGGGGCTAGTGGGGAAACCTTTGCACTGGAGTTGAAGGAATCCAATCCAAAGGGCGAATGGGATTCTTTATTAAGCACTGACCTCAGTGATCCCGATTCTGCAAGATAAATACCAACATTAGGGGGAGGGAAGAAGAAAAAAGGCAAAAGTTCAAATGATCACAAAGTTCTCCGAAATTATTTGCTCTTGCATTAAAGAAAATGCTGAGAAAGTCTTTTGGTAAATTATCACTGCAACAGCAAATAAAGCATTTCAAAGAGAATCAAAAACATTATATACTTCAGACAGATTTTTACCCTTCATATGCTGTTAAGATTTTTCAGTAGAACAGTAGATCCAATCTGAAAGTGTTTGATACCCAAGAAACTACAACCTTGTAACTGACTCAAAAAAATCCGAACCCCAAACATTTCCGTGGCTTTCTCAATTAATGTTTCAATAGGAAATATTTCAAATTTTAACTGTAGTCACAATATTACAGTAGCTAAGCACTGCTAAACTAGCGAAGTCATGAACATGTAACACTGATATACAAAGTAGCTGTAGCTACACACATGGACAGGAAAAATTCCTAGGTTAATCACGCTACCTCTGACAACTGGGAGGTGTGTTCTGTAAACAGCTACTTCATACTGAGAATCGCACTCAAGCTATTGAGTATTAAAGAAGTTTTAAGCTTTCATCTGACCCGAGTGGACTCTAGTCTCTCAACTTTTTGGAAATACACTCTTCACACAGCGCACACAACCGCTTTATATAAAATGACAAAGCTGCATCTGAAATGAACTGCTATCATTTTACATGAGGATACCAGCTACTTATAACTTAGAAAATAAATACAAGAACTGGCACTGAAATAAACTGGGAGTGCCAAGACACTATGTTTATCTTCAGCTGTATCATCATCTTCCCAGCTCTGCATATTCCTAAGCCTGTAAAAGAAAACTGGTTTTAAGAGGCAAAGGAAGAAAAACGACCACATGCTTTTCTATTTAGGGCTAGGCACTCTCACAAACAACTGTAACCAGGCAGTACATTATCATTCATCTTTTGATTCCAACCCCAGAGGGCATGTCTTGTGCTCACCTTTTGTTTCTTCTTTTGCTTTCTGCGTTGCTAAATCCGCAAGCCAGTGTAAGGCTGATGACGGAGTTGTTTCTGGACAAAGCGGTCTGGTAGTCTTTATTTCACCAGTGTTATTGGTTGGTAATGTCTCTGTTTTTGCAGATTCTTCTATCCTACTATCACTTGCTTCAGATTTTGGAACAGTGTCCATTTCTAGTTGCCCTACTCCTGCTGTCCCTGCTCCAGTGGAAAAGGTGCTCTCACTTCCAGAGATTGATGCACTAGGATTTACAGCTGGAAGCTAAAACAAAAATATGAACAACTGCTAAATGTTGGATAAAGGGAATAGTTCATCTTGGGAGACATTCTGGCTATCCAGCACATTCAGCTTGGTTGGTTTTCATCTGTTCATTTGCTTTAAGTGCACAGCAGAGTTCCTTCATGCTTATGCAGCAGCAGAGTACAGGTGCCTCCTCTACACGTACATTAGACCTTGCATTGTGGTGTGAATTCTTACCACATCACCTTTCAACACCAACCCAAGCTTTTCAACTTCCTTTTTTACAGAAGGACTTTTAATGTTGACAGTAACAGAATGGCTCTAGATCCATGATAGCATTCAGGAACAATAACAAAGCAAATGCACCTGTTGCAAGCTACTCATAGTGGTTTGTTTCAACGTACTGCATCAATATCAACGATCTCCCACCCAACTTCTAAAAAAGAGCATTAGTCCAGATATCCACTTGGTAAGTATCAGCTGCAGCACACATCCCAAAAAAGCATCCCAGAAGATTTTTGCTCAGCTAAAACACTCGGAATATATACGGAGAAAATAAAGTTTGTGTTTCACAATAAATTAGTCTAGAGAATCAAACATTTTAAAAATGTCAAACAAGCTAATTCCAGCCTCAAATTACACACCTGTGATATTCCATTAGTGACAGCCGGTCTCAACACCGATTTGTTCTGTCGGTTAATACAAGGACAATTGGCTTTAATACCCCATTTGCCTCGTGCTGCATGAACCATGTCTCCAATATTGTAAAGCGCTGGAAATAAAGTTAAAGTCTTTAATATTACATGTAAAGAAATCTAAAAACGAGGCCTTTACTATAGTATATATTCAGAGGGGTGAGGTTTTTATAGTATTACTGCTAAGTATCTTTTAAGATCGCGTGCTATAATGAGACACTTGTCTCTGAACAGTGTGGTGAACTCTGCTAATACCAGCTTTGTGATGTTACTGAGAGGCTGTCAGGCCTGGCAAATCCTACAGATTACAGTCTGCTCATACGATTCCACATAGGGCCCAATAATACTGCAGTGAGGTAACTCTGAACAATCGAAGAGACTATATATACCCTGAAGCAACGTTAAAAGGATCTAGACCACAGGTGGCGTTCCGTTCTCCTGTATCCTCCCAGTAAGAGGAAGGAGGTAACAAACTGAGAAGGTGAATGTCTGGCTGCACGGCCAGTGCCATACTCAAGGCTTTGGCTTCTAGGATCATGAATCTACTTTGAGAAGCCAAGTCTCCTGGGAGCTGATGGGACTCACTCACCTACGCAGGGCAAGACAGTCTCTGCCAACAAGTTGGCCATGTACACAGAGAGCTTTAAACTAGATTTAGTGGGAGAAGGGGACAGAAATTTGAAAAACAGAGAAGAGCCAGGGGCTGCTGATGTATTAGGAACCAGAGGGAAACACCCATGAAACGCCTCAGAAGAATTCAGGGACGTTCCTCTCAAGAAGTGACAAGGTTGACAGCCCCGATGAAGTGCCTCTATATACTAATGCATGTAGCATGGGTAACAGGCAGGAGGAGATGGAAATCCCTGTGCAATTAGCAAGATATAATATAATCCCTGTCACTGCATGTGATGGGACAAATTGGAGAACTGGAACACTGTGGTGGGGTTTCTCTCTATGCAAAAGAATGGAACAACTGCACAGAGTTATCTTTGAAAAAGTGATGAACAGGTTGACAGCTTGTAGGTAAAAATTGGGGGCCAAACCACCTCGCTGTTGGTGTTTACTACAGGCTGCCTGACCAAGGGGAGCGTGCTGACAAAGTGACAAAATTGACAAAGCCTTTAACTACAGGAAGCATCATGCTCACAGGCTCTAGTCCTCATGGTGAAATTCAACTTCCTTGACATCTGCTGGAAACGCAGCACAGCAAGCTATAGGCAGAGAGGGACCTGGGGGTGTTGATAGCCGGCTGAAAATGAACCAGCAGTGTACCCAGGTGGCCAAGAAGGCCAGTGGCATCCTGGCTTGCATTGGGAATAGTGTGTCCAGTAGGACCAGGGCAGTGATTGCCTCTCTGTACTCAGCACTGGTGAGGCCGCACCTCGAGTCCCGTGTGCAGTTCTGGGCTCCACAGTACAGGAAGGACATGGAGGTGCTGGAGAAGGTACAAAGAAGGGCAACCAGAATGATTAGGGGACTAGAGGGTAAGTCCTACGAAGGGAGGCTCAGGGAGCTGGGGCTGTTCAGCCTGGAGAAGAGGAGGCTGAGGGGAGACTTTATTGCTCTCCACAACTACTTGAAAGGCAGCTGGAGTGAGACGGGTGTTGGCCTCTTCTCCCTAGTGAATAGCAATAGGACAAGGGGGAACGGGTTCCAGTTGCGCCAGGGGAAATTTAGATTGGATATTGGGAAAAATTTCACCAAAAGGGTGGTGAAGCATTGGAATGGGTTGCTGAGGGAGGTGGTGGAGTCACCATCCCTGGACACGTTTAGAAAACGGCTGGATGTGGCACTTCAGGAGATGGTTTAGTGTTAGGGTGGTGTAGGGCTGTAGGTTGGACCTGATGATCTTAAAGGTCCTTTCCAATCTTTATGATTCTATGATTCTATGTGGGTTTAACAGTGTCCTGGTTTGAGCTAAACAGAACCAATTCTGTTCAGTGATTTTACTTTTCCGATAAGCTTCTTCTAAGAGATTGTGTTTTCTGAAGTTAATAGCACAATTTTTGCATACAGTGTCTGCTACTAGAATTGGTAACATTTATTTACAGTTACTACCAAGGATTGGTATATAGAAAGACTTTTGCTTATGCTTGTTCCTATAGTAACCAAGCTCACTGCTAAATCTTGTGTGTCATTGTTGGGGTACCTGAAAGTAAAAGGGTCACAAGGAAATAAAAAGTTGCACCTCTGGGGAGGAACTGACAGACAAGTGACGAACAACAGAATTCCATTCCACGCACATTTTATTCAGTATAAAGCTGAGGGATCAAGGGAGTTAAGCCCTCTTGCTATAATGGACGGTGTCCAAGGAGGACTCCCCGTTTTCCTGTTTTGAGTGCACCCTCAACAAGTTTGCAGATGACACCAACCTGAGTGGTGCAGCTGATTCACTAGAGGGAAGATATGCCATCCAGAGGCACCCTGACAGGCCTAAGGAGTGGGCCCACGTGAACCTTGTGAAGTTAACAAGGCCAGGTCCCCAGTAAGGGTTGGGAAAATTCCCGGAATCAACAAAGACTGGGGAATGGATTGAGAGCAGCTCTGCAGAAAAGCACTTCACAGTATTGGTAGATGAAAAATTCAACATGACCTGGCAATGTGCACTTGCAGCTCAGAAAGCCGTATCATGTCCTGGGCTACATGAAAAGAAGCGTGGCAGCAGGTTGAGAGTGGTGATTCTTCCCCTTAACCCTACTGGGAGTCCTGCACCCAGCACAGGACAGACATGGACCTGTTAGAGCAGGTCCAGAGGAGATCCACAAACATGATGAGAGGGCTGAACATCTCTCCTATGACGAAAGGCTGAGACAGGTGGCATAGTTTGGCCTGGGGAAGGGAAGGCTCCAGGGAGACCTTACTGTGGCCTTTCAATGTGTAAAGAGGAATCATAAGAAAGGCAGAGAGACACTTTTCACCAGGGCACATAGTGACAGGACAAGAGGCGATGATTTTAAACTGCAAGAGGGTAAGTTTAGAGCAGACACAATGAAGAATTTTTTTAAAGTGACAGTGGTGAGACACTGGTACAGGCTGCCCCAAAAAAGCTGTGGATATCCCAGCCCTGGAAGCGTTCAAGGCCAGGCTGGACAAGGCTTTGAGCAACCGGATCTGGTGGAAGATGTCCCTGCTCATGGCAGGGGGGTTGGACTAGATGGTCTTTAAAGGTCCCTTCCAAGCCAAACCATCCTATGATTCTATGATTTTGATGACTAGCTCTAGAAACAGGGAGCACTGATCATTTACCTTCCATCCCTTCAACAGAAAAAGATCTACCTAGCAAGTTAACTAAATTTACTGATACAACTAAAAACAGCTGAGCAGAAGTCACAGCTAGTGTCATAAGGGTGTTTATTTCAAAGCCGTGGTTTGATCTTACTTCAGTTACCTTCCCTTCCACTGTAGCAAGTAGAATTCTCTAAATCCATGCTAGAAAAACTAACCACCTTAGTACTTTTTGCACTTGCTTGTCAGAATTGAGACAATTTTTTTTAAGTTTTCCTTTCAGGTTTCAAGCATTACCTGTACCAGGAATGATCTGTGTTGGCATAAGATTCTCTGGTTCATGAGACTGACCCTTTGCACACTTCAGCCATGAGAAGACCTCCTCATCACCAATCTCCTCTGTCTCTGGGATAAAGACACAAAGCAAGTGAAATTTTGTACAAAAGGCACTAACACTTTGTAATACAGAATATTTCTGTATCTACGGGGCAGAGGATTAACCTAGTGATCTTAAAGAAAAACTATAAATACAGACCCTTAAAACAAGATCTACAGCAACTTTTTTTGCCTCTTCAGATTATAAAACTACCACAGTCACTTTCTCTTCATCTCTAGTAGATTGTTATTTTTCAATTACCTAAAGATCTTGGCTTCTAGCCTCAATTTTTAAGTATCACACTCAAGTTCTCATTATGCTTTCTTAAGTTATTAAGTATTTCTGTCTCTTTTTGTCAACATCTCCCAAACTTTTTCAACAAAAAGTATCTACAGATCTGTTCCAGGAAGAAGAAACAGCTCTCTTGTCAGCGTGTATACTTAATACAGCTAACAAGTTGCAAATTAATAGTTTGAAAACTAGTCTGATAAATCCGTAATTCTTCAGTTGGGCAGAGTACAAGAAGGATTATACAAGACTTCATTTCATTGTTCTTTAGACCTGCTATCTCCATAGATGTTTCTGCAACACAAAGTTCAGAAGTCTCTTGAGGCAAGTAATGTTATTTAAGTAATGCCTTGGTTCCACATTTTGCCCCATTCCACTATTTTAGACTTGACCAACAAACTACAATTACAATATTGTTCTCAGGAACTCACCAACAATAAGCAACATATATATATATATATACACACACACACGTACACAGATACACACCCTGCTTAACTTGACACTGTAAATTAACCATCTTTTCAATGCTGACCCTCCTCTGTACACCAGTGAGTAAAACCTTCTCATATGCCCGGGACATCTCTTCATTTTCACCTGGCACAGGTAAGGTTATCATATTTATTTCCTGCCCTTGAACCACGTTTATACCATATTGTCAGTGATATATTCAGTCTCAAAAGCTTTTTCCAACCATGTACAGTAACAGATACGTGAAACACTGTGATTCTACTTACTTTCAACTATTTCTACTGTGTCCTGGCTAATCTCATCTTAAAGATTGTTATGTTCTCTTCTGGTGTATTCTGCAGTGATTTCATAGGCTTCATTGTTATACTCGGTCCGACTGGGATGAAGTTAATTTTCGCCACAGCAGCTCATGTGGTGCTATGATTTAGACTTGTGACCAAACAATGCTGATAACACACTTGTGTTTTAGCTATTGCTAAAGCTCCCGCCTCCCAAGCTGATATTCACTAACTCTCCCACAAAACCCTTTGCAACTTCAGCAAACTGTCATCTGCCAACACCACCAAGCTGTGCAATGCGGTCAGCACGCTGGAGGGAAGGGATGCCATCCACAGGGGCCTAGAGAGGCTGGAGAGGGGGGCCTGTGCAAACCTCACGAAGTTCAATAAGACCAAGTGCAAGATCCTGCACCTGGGTTTGGGCGATCGCCCAAGCACAGACACAGGCTGAGCAACAATTGCATTGAGGGCAGTGAAGGCAGCCCTGCAGAGAAGGACTTGGGGGTGTTGGTGGATGAAAAACCGAATGTGAGCCAGCAACGTGTGCTCACAGCCTAGAAAGCCAGCACCCTGGGCTGCATCCAGAGTAGGGTGGCCAGCAGGGCGAGGGAGAGGATTCTGTCCCTCTACTCTGCTCTCATCAGACGTCACCTGCACTACTGCAGAAAGTCATGGACTTGCTGGAGTGGGCCCAAAAGAGGCCACAGAGATGCTGAGAGGGGGGGCTGGACCACCTTCCCGGTGTGGACAGGCTCCGAGAGTTGTGGCTGTTCAGCCTGGGGAAGAGAAGGCTCCAGGGAGGCTTTACAGCAGGCGCCCAGTACCTGAAGGGGCTACAGGAAAGCTGGGGAGGGACTCTTCAGGGACTGTAATGATACAACAAGGGGTAGCGGTTTCAAACGGACAGAGGGAAGATTTAGATTAGATATTAGGGAGAAATTCTTTTCTGTGAGCGTGGTGAGACACTGCAACAGGTGGCCCAGAGAGGGTGTGGACATCCCAACCCTAGAAGTGCTCAAGGCCAGGCGGGATGGGGCTTGGAGCAACCTGGTCCGGTGGAAGGTGACCCTGCTCATGGCAGGGGGGTTGGACTAAGTGAGCTTTAAGGTCCCTTCCAACCCAAACCATTCTGTGTCTTTATGAACTTCCCAGTAACTATCCCCACTGAAAGACAGCCCACTGAAAGACTACATTGGGAGAAACCAATCACGTACTCACCACTACGTGGACGATTCTTCCTCAGCCTGTAACAGTCCAGACAGACCCCAAAACCACACTTGCGACAAACCCAGTGAATATTGAAGAGTGTAGTTTCACATACATCACACATTTCCCTCACACCACGTACTGCTCGCTTCCACGCCACCTTCTCTATAAAGAGAAAGAATATTAGGTATTATTGCTCTGTCGTTTTACAGTTTTCCCATCTAATCTGAGAATATCACATCAACATTGATAAAGAAACAATTCACAGAAACATAACTTGAAGGCAGAGTATAGAAACATATACTTTTTACATCCAGAGACACATTCTTCGAGATGCTAGTCTTGTGACACTATTAAAATCCCCATTTCTAAGTGCAGGTATGGTCAAGCCCCAAAATGCACACAGCACCTTACAGAGCTCTGTAGTAACTGAGTTTCAAGGACCACTTAGGGAACTTACAGGAAAATTATAAAATTTCTCCTAGCTTTATGAACAAATTATGTGAACTTTATAGTGAACATGTATTCAGCTTTACTAATCGGACGCCTGTCAGCAATTCAGATTGTAACACATTTGCTGCCCAAACGGCTGCCCTTAAACATTCCAGAAGGTAAAGGGAAAAATCAGGTAGTCACAGCTATCCGTGTGATAGGCTAAACTGGACAGCTTTAGAAATTTTTTTCTAAACCCACTCCCCTTTTCTAGTGGCAACGCTGGCAACTCGTTGCTCAGCTGAGTCTTTGCAGACTGAACACAGGTATTGCTCCTTCCCCAGAAAGCATAGCTGGTGAGCTTGGTAAGTGTTCTGGACTTATTCCTATTTTCTTAGAAGCATGGACCAGCTGATTGCGGCATTTATTTATTGAAAAATAATGTAATGATGTCTGGGAAAGTTACTGTCAGTTTCCCTAGTAGCAATGTTGCACTGATCCACAAGAAAAATCCCAAATACTGGTCTCACAATTACACACATCTCAAAGAAGTTAACATAGCCTTCTCTTTAGGAAAAGAAAGAAAAAAAGAAAAGAGGAAGCATTTTAACTACATTGAGATATTGAAACTGTATTACACTTTCAACTCTATTCCGCTGCATTGTACACACATTACACAGAGAAGACGGACACAAAAATGTCAAGCTTACGATGTGGCTCCACCATCATCATTGCCTCCTTCTCTGACATAACAAGCTGGCAGAACTGGTCCCCAACATTTGCCAGGATATATTTGGAAGTTTCCAGATCAATCCCTTCTGCTGGGGAGGGGGAAGGAATCCATAGGCTCATGGCGTCAGGGTCACTCTGCTGTGGGTTCAAGAAACCCTCTACTCGTAGAATACCTTTCCGGGTAAATATCAGCCTGCAGAAGACAGGGTGGAGTAATTGAGAAAGTGCTCAACCACCTTTAATTAACTTTTAATACCATCTATGTCAGAATAGAAACCCAGAAAGGAGAAAAAAACGCTTGAGCTAGAGTGCTACACTCTACAGTCCGTACAATTTTTATGTGAATCCAGACAACACAAGAGACTAAAGGTACACAAAGGCAATGGCTTCAAAACCCACTAGAATCAATCTCCTGGTCCCAGTAAGTATTGGTGGGAAATTCCACATACATGGGATTGCTACAGCTTGGTAAGTCACATTTCTCTATGCTATTAATAGAACGACATGATAAAATTTGGTTTATTTGGACTGCTGCATGATGCTGCTTGTAAAACTCTGCATGCTTCTCATTCTCTGTTTTAACTCAGGAGAATGTTATTTCCCAGCTTTTGGGAAGCCAGTCGTTCCGGCACGGGCCGCTAGCTCTTGGCAACTCTTCTAAGAGTTCACATTATGTGACATACAAAAATCCTTGTTGTACCTACTATTCTTGCTACTGCTCTCCACAGAGCCAAGTCAAGCTGTCTTAGCAGCAGCTGTTGATCTTCCTAGCCTTTGTGGGGTAAAAGGTGTAACAACATAAGTTACAGAACCCTGAACATCTCCTGGCAGTCATTTTTGAGCAAAACCAATCTTGTCTTTAACCTTAAAGCTAGATTGATTTTTAACAAATTCAGGAAGAGAAGCAGCTATAATCCTTAGCAGGTGGGTGGCATATACTAAAAATTCACTTCATCCTTTATGTGCCAGAAAGTGAAAAAAACATCCTACTGGAAAAAGATGCATAGCACTTGCTAGAACAGACAGTAAAGGAAGATGAAGAGAAGCATGACAAGTTAAAAGACTAAGATACATACACAAAGAAAACACAGTTAGTGTTCTACTCCTAAAAATCAGTTTTGTACTCAACAAAACTTAGTCAAACACTAGCGTAATTTTGGCAATGTTTTGTTACTTGTTGCCCAAATTAAAATTTTGTCTCTGTTCTGCCCTCCTTATGAAAGAGGGACAGAATAGTTATTGCACACAAACTGCTACCCAGCAGTAGAATTCTACTCAATAGTGCAAATTTGATCTCCTGAGGCTGGACCTGGAGGCTCACTTAGTATCATATAACTGTATCTTCCAAGAGCAGCTCCTCCTGCCCCTGTTTCCAGTCAGCTGATGCCGGCAATGCAAGACACTTAAAATCTTCACTATTGTACCTAAGCACATTAAATAAGTAAAACATAGTTACTTTGTGCTTGGACACAGTCCAAGCTCTGCACATAGACTGCATATGAAGGAAGGAAGGATTTGAGCACCTCCGGAAATGGAAGAAGCGACATGCCACAGTTGAGTCATCCTGCTCTTGCTCCTTAAACTTGCGGTACCGCTCCAGACGGCACTCCCGGCACTTGTGCAGATGTGGAGCTACATTGATGCAAGAGCCATCCTGGAGAAAAGGCTCACCTGACTGCTTCAGCTTCCTCACCTTACTCATATCTTTCAGCACAGACTGGCCAACTGGGTGAAGCAAAGTAGAGATAAAACTCCGTTAGTCAACTGCAACAGCCAAAAGGTACTTGCCCCAGTAAATATATTTTCAGAGATCTGTATGCTCATACTCCTGCAAATCCAGTAAGAATGTTCACATCTGCAGCCTACCACACTTTTGTCCTGATAAATATATGCTTAAATATTTCTCACAGTGAACATGCTAATCCACGCACAAGCAGCTTTAAAATTTTGCCTTGTAAATATCGGGTGTGCTGCCTATTGAGCATAAACGCAGTTCACACCTGCGGTTAGTTCACATAGTTAATCACGTAAGAGATATCCCAGTATCCCACCTCCTCATGCTTCCAAGACACCCTGCATTCAAGCCATCACCTTTTAGGGGAGCTGTGCGAGGCCGGCCCTTTGGGGCTTGCTTCCCTTTTCCTTTCCCCAGCAGCAGTTCAGCATTGCGCTCTGCGTTGGGGCCTAGCTTTGCCATCAAGTGGTCCGGGATTCCCTTCATACAAGCCTTGGCTTGCAACTGGTCTTCAGAGTCACTCAAATCTGACAGGTCACTATTGGTACTGGAGTCTGAGTCCTGCTTGGACATCAGGCTCCGCTCATCTAGAGAGAACCTCTTCACAGCTTCAAAAGGGGCTTTGTTCTCCTGTGGAAAATCTGCCTGTGAAGAGAAAAAGCCAGGCGGATGTCTGCCAAACACATTAGAGAAAGTTTTCAGAAGAGGATTGTCCTGCTGCCCAGGCCCAACAGCTGGTTTTTCTTCTGTTGGGCTGGAGGAAAGCGTGGGCATCTCAATAGGCTGTGTCAGGTTGCTGGTCGGTGAGCTAGCGCGGCCATTCCCTACAGAGGAAGGGCTCTGAACACCAGCAGCAACTGTTGAACCAGCAGTACTGGAGATCATCTTGGAGGAGTCAGTTGTTATAAACAAAGTTTTCTTCTTAGATAGCGAAGAGTCTGCAGAGGTGAGTGATTCTGGCCAGCCAGAAGCAGCCTTATGACCCACAGGTGTAGTGGGGGTAGAAACCCCTGTCTGAGATGAAGATGCAAAGCCACTGAAAGGACTAAGTTCTGCTTTCTCAGCAAATGCCAGGAAAGGGTTTGAGGGCTCCTCTCTTGATAGCTTTGGGGGCTGTAAAAACAGATTTTCATGACTATCTGGGGGACGAGCTTTCAACAGACTTCGTGAAAAGGCTGGAGTCAGAGTAGGCATAGATTCCACAGGCAACTTCCGCTCCACAGAACCGACAGGCTGGGCTCCTGATTTAGGGTCCGTTGAAAGGATTTTACCTTTACAGATCCCAGCACTTGCACTCTCTGTACACTGCTTGAATGAGTCTCGACTAGAGGCATCTTCAGTCAAGCTCTCCGAAATGACTGTGAAGTAGTTACTGGAAGGTAGATTTTGGGACATACATTGAAAAAACAAGTTCTTGGACAGATCAGAATCTTTCTGAGCCTCTTGTCCAGCACTACAGCCAAAAGAAAATCCAGAAGGCTTGCTTTCTGGAGTGACCACTCCATTTGACTGGCTCCTCCCACCCCCAAATACCAAGGACTGGGAAGCACTTGGGAGAGAGACTCCAAATCCAGAAGAAGCCAAAAGTGAATTTCGGGAATTCTGAAACAAAATTAAGAAGCATTAACGTATTACAGGATTCTTGCTTGAATCAGCAATACTTTGCTTCATCTAACTGTATCGTTAGCATTGCACTTAACCACCTGTAATAGAAACTTCCAGCAGAATTGTTTACAAGGAAGAAAATTCTTTAAAGATTCTGCTAGACCAATTCTTCCTACCTACAAGCTATTGAAACTGATGAGCTAATGGTGTACATTACATATAAAAGATACATGGAGAAAATGAACACTTCTCACACTTTACAACAAAAGTGAGGCACAAAATAATGTGAACTAATTCACAGAAAAGCAAATTACTTAAACTGCTGATGGTTCTACTTCAAATCATCAAGAAGGAAGCCTTAATTAAAACTGCTTTTCAGTAATCTCTTGTTTTTCACCCTCCCCCAGGATCATCTTGATAAGCTTCTCCTACCTAACCAGCACCTTTGAAATAATTAACTTTGTTTGCAAAGTTAATTAAACAAAGAAGGCCCTCTAGCAGTCAGTGAAAAAACTGTACCTGGTCACAGTAAGCCACATCTGCTGACAGATGTCTACTATGTGGAGCCTTCCAGGGAATTACTCAGTAGAAGTTAAGCACAAAGGGCTTAATCTTTATGATCTTCAAATGCTGGAAGTATTTCTGACTTGCAGTTTTCTCCTAGACTTGTAACTGTGACATGGAATATTCACTTGCTCTCTTCTCAATCTATACTTACTCAGATTTTCCAATTCTCACAGTTCTTCTGGAACAGATCAAACTCCTTTTCTCTGAGTTTCTATTAGAAGTCTTCTCACAAGGAATACTCATGATTAATAAACTTTTATTCCAAGGCTATGTTAAATACAACCACAGCCTCTGTGCAACACATTCTATTGATCACTAGTGCCACTGCACACCTAGTACACTGCCAACTCATGTTTAGCTTGTTCCTCATTATCAACCTCCAGCTGCAATAACTTTAGTAACATACTTACGGCCCCTGTGACAGTTCTTCCAGATATCAGAATTTCAGATGCATCTTTTTAGAGACAAAGTAATTTTCACAAACCAAGTTCTAACAGTTTCAAAAAGCACAGGAATGCAAATCAAGTAATCTCAAGGACCAAATCACACCATTATCAAGTGGATAGTTTGAAGCAATAACACATGTGAACTACCTACAAAGCTCTTACTGACACATGTCAGAATCCCTCCCTCAACGAAAATAATTTGAAACGAACTAGTGTTCTGTTGGCAAATTCTGAAGCCAGATCATTAATAATCATTTGAAACAAGTGATTTGGAGTTGGGGACAGGACAGGAAGGAGAAGTGGTAACAAAGTTCCTTTGCACAATTAATGTTCTTGTGATCGTGGTGAAGGGACGAGCGGTGGATTGTGTAGGTTTCTTAATATCACTGATGACAGATACAATTTTGACTGTTCATATACAGAATTTGTAGTTGCTCCCAACTCCAAACTTTTTTGGGGGGAGAGGGGTGGGTGGGCAGGGGAGGAAGAGAGAGCAGGTTATATTATAACAATTTAATTACGTAACACTCCTGACAACTGCCCAGGAAAGTGGTGGAGCCATCATCCCTTGAAGTATTTAAAAGATGAGCAGATGAGGTGCTCAGGGACATGGCTTAATGCTGGGTTAACAGCTGGACTTGATGAACTTAAAAGGTCTTTTCCAACCTAAATGATTCTATGAATTCTATTTCCCCTTCACACCTTACCATCCAGGAATCCTCAACCCAAGGTAAATCTTACCTTCCCCCCCATTCCATTAGCTAACAGAAAAGACAGGAATGAAAGCAATCCACCCAGCCTTCTGGCAATCGCCTGGGACTCTCCAAGGTATCTCCTGTTTACTTCACTTTTTTAATACACTGCACTGAGTTTCTTAATTTTTGCTTTACTTATTGAGGGAGTTTTGGGATTTGATTACTTAAGTGTTCTATTTTGTTTATAACAGGGTTTCCCTTATACTTTTCCACTTTTTCCCTTGAAAACAAAGACATAACAAACACGTTCAACCTGCTTCCGCACTGAGCTCTTTATTAAAATTTATTCTAAAGGTACCCATCTCAAACGTTTTAATTATTTCTTTGTTTTCAGCCCTAGATAATATAGGATGCAATTAGCCAATTTTTCTGCTACAGAGATACCACAGCTGCAACAGCCAAGTCAGGCCTCTATAAAAGGTCCTCTAAATGTAGTCTCACTGTTTTCTCATTGTTTTTCTGGTTTTGAGGCTTTTAAAAGTAACTTAAATGTTCAACTCAGTGCGCATTCTCAGGCGTATTTGTTTATATAAAGGCAAGAGATAATAAGTAGGTTATCTTTGATATTACACAACAAAATCACATTAAGTGCAGTGCTTAAAGCGACTTTAAGGCTGCATTTGTCAGATTAAGGCTGAATAAAGATAAGAGTGCTAAAAACTTGTCTCTTGCAACCCCTCCACCAATTATCTTCATTTTCTTTTGAGTTCTTTCTTAGATCAAAGAACAGAAGTTTTCCTTTGGGAAGGGAGGGATTCAGAGAAAGAGTCGTTTTCTCAATTCCATGGACACACTTTCCAACAGGAATTTGCTGCAGAACATCTGTTGCAAATATGTACATATGTACATCTTGAATATGCTGCATCATGAGCTACTCACCTCTCCCTGGGCTTGCGATCGGCCTGTTTTCAGTTTCTCCTGTCCACTAACAGCTGGCAAACTGGTATCAGAGATTCTCACAGTTGTTGGTGTCAAAGCAGTTGTAGTAACTGCAGTTGCAGAAGTCACCGTGCCTTGACCAACCTGTTCCAGTGATTTTCCTGGCTCTTTACATCCAGCTCCAACTAGTAACGCTTGTCCAGCCACAGGGGAAAATGAAGTGAAGGGCAATGGTGTGTCACCACCAACTGGCTCATCCTGGACTACCAGTGTTCGGCCATTCTCTTTGGTGTAAGTGGCAAAGCGAATATTGCGATTAATCTGAGGAATGAATGAAGGCAACTGTTTTGCCCTTGGATCTAGTCCTGTATCGCTATTGGAGACTCCTTTCCAAGGACTTCTGTTTGCCTCACCTCCATCACTACCATTGCTATCCACCTCACCCTTCTCCTTTAGTTTCTTTGTCGCAGGATCACACCCAGAATCTGAAGTATTTTTCCTCCTCCGCCCATCCTTTCCCTCCAGGCTTTCTTTCTTCTTTTTCCCTTTAGATGATTTAGCTGCTTTTACGCCACCTCCCTATAACAGACAAAACCATGCAATCACTGACAGAACAATCAGGACACGTGTTCGAAGAATAGTGTTCTCTTAGAACAGAATATACTACACTCTTCTTAAGCTGAGCAACATTTAATCACAAATAGAGATATCTAAGGAAAAGTGTCATGTGAACACAGGGCACAAGCATAAATTTATTAGAATATAATCTTCACAAGTTTTTTTAGCTGAGCTACTTTGCTGTAGCACATACCACATCATGGTAGAATCTGGGAAACCTGCAACATGGCCATACTCCAAAATAGTTCCTGCTAATGCATGAAAACTATCTGCACACTGCTTTTTGCTCCAGGTCTAATCCCCGTAGTTCTTCTGAAAGGCACACCTTCTGTCCACTACCCAATGTCTACAACGTTTAACTACAGGAGACAGAGCTTGCCCTTTAGCCTAGGGTAAAAACACAGGTTCAAATGTTATCGTGAAACCTCTCAGCTGAAGCAATAAAATGCCACAAGCATACACACCTGCTTGAGAGAACCCAGGTGGTAATTTTTAGAAATGCCTAAAAAGGTCTGTGAGGAAGCACAGAGTAATCCCATTAGAAAAAGGCAGTGAGCACAGATACATTCTTTGTCAGAGCACTACTCCTTGAAATGGAACACAACCACCACGATTACTGACAAACACCCCCAAGATCCAGGCTGAACTTAGTATAACAGGCCTGAACAAAAAAAACTGTTTGAAGAAAGCCATGACCATCTCTCAAAGTATTAATGAAAATTTTCCTCTTCGAATAACATTATCAAAAGCCCACAGCAAACAAAGCATCAGTTTTCAGTTGTTTCCATGGTTTAGATGCTTTAGATATAAATCTTTATGAAGTTTCACACTGTATACACAAGACCCGAAATGCTGTAGTACCTCAGTTGGAGAAGTGTTATCCATTACCACATGAACCAGTCGAGGATCCACCGACTTAATTTCACCACTCTAATTTTCATGCAGATTGATATTGAGGAGGTAGAAGACAGAAAAGAGGAGGTTAGATTTTTAGTTCAGAGTATATAATATCAACACAAGAGAACTTAAACAGAGGGTTACCCTCCAGCCCCTCTCCTCTTTGCCTCTTCTTTCTGTCCCACTTCCTTAGTAATACTACTGCCGGTTTCTCTTCCATCCTTTTGCTCCTTCATTTCAAGAATTTTCACATTTGATTCCTACCACTGTTTCCCTGTATATTTGTTCTAGTGCATTAAGCACAGTTTTAAAAATTGATTTAGTATTGTTCTAGCCTTCTGCAAATTCACATGCTGGATGTAGAAAAATACCGTGGGAAAGTGCATTGATTTATGTTAACTGTCCTCATCAGCATCTCCCCAAAAGGAGCAGTGAATACCCAATCTCTCTGTGCTTAGAGATTACCTTTTTATTTCACAGTGGGTATGCAGTAAGTTGGGTGCTTCCTAGCACGTATCTGCTGAAAGCATATACTCCACAATTTCAATGCCACAATTTCCATGTCTTTCCAAAGTACTATCCATATTTACCATACATGACATACTTTTTTTTCCTGTGCACCAGCAATAGATCTCATAGTCAGAGCACAGGATTACTGTAAGCAAGTGCGACACAGGATTCACTGGGAATGTTCAACGCATTCATTTCACACGTGTATTTTATGGCACACGGAAAAGCCTATGGAGGCAGAGGGCATGGAACACAGGACAGGACCCCAAAGAAACAAGAGGAATGCTGCTGCAACAGTAATTTAGACACAGCACCACAGACCTGCTCCTAGTTGCTCCTGAAGAAGGAAGCCATTAGGAGTAGGCTGCTGGTAAGACTGAACTATCTGCCAGACTGCACAGAAGCGTATAATACAAACCAGATTAGTCTAGCAACGCACAGATTTTCTGTGCTGTTTACAACACCTCCTAGGTTTACCAATAGGAACAGGGAAGGAGTAAACAGCCTAAGCTAAACTATGTCATTCTGTTTATATTAAGACTTCACCTTCTATGCTACACTTATCTCAAATCACTTGCATAACCTGTCAAGACGGAAGCTGAGAAGGCACAGGAAGATCACAGCGCAACGGATCCAGAAGGTAAGATTTCTGTACATCAGCACATTCTCCCATACAGAAAGCCACCTGGAGTATTTTTTTGTATAGTATTCATTTCCAAAGAAATTCTTACAGCTCATATAGAAAAAGCAGCCTCTGTATCATCATTTATTGCAGAAAGTCATTATAACAGGAAAAATTAGTAAATTGCGAAGTGGATAACTACTCATCTTTTAAAGCAAATAACAAAGAACTAAAAGTACAAGTTTTGGTGAAGCTGTCATCCTCCACAAGATATCAGGGAATGATATTTCAGCAATGCCAAAGCAGTGCTTCATACTTTTACCTCAGCCATCGACACCTCCATAAGACGAGTTATCGGGTCTTGACGGCTCACAACTCCACAGAGCCAGCTATTTTCATCCTCGGGTTGGTAAACCTTAACTCTTTGGCCTTGGACGCTGTAAGGACCTGGAAAAGGAGGACTTTGACTAGATTTTCCAGACATGCTTTGTGTCATATTAAACAGTCATACAAGAGAATTCTGTGCATATAATTAGGGATTGAACTATCACTTTTCAGATGGAAAGAAATTAAACTGCTAAGTCTTCTGCTGCAAATCCTTCATAAGCCAAGCATTCTATTGTAAAAAGTCAATGAGCCCTTGCTGCTGTAACTCAAAGCTATTTTAAAGATAAAATTAATACTGTTTGTAAGTGAAAAAACCCACCAAAAATATACTCACTCCTTTGACAAAACCAAGCCAGACAGGGGCTGCTTCCTAACTACACTCTTTTGTTTTCTTACAGGTCCATAATTATGAAGCATGAATCCAGTGGACAGTCATAGCATTCTGACTCAATCCAGATGCATCAAATCTCAGTACAAACTGCATGCAGTTCAGAATAAAAACGATACACATTTGCAGCTGTGGAAAATTCAATAATCGCACAAATACCCGATGTCTCTAAACAAAACAGTCTTAGTTCTTTGACACAGGTAACGGATCATCTACAGACAGGTTTCCTCTGAACCTGCCCTCACTCTCCATAACATTAGCATGCAGGGCTTCCCTCCTACCCCAAGTCCAGACAAAAAAAAAAAAAAATCTAAACAACTTTGTTATTATTAGATCATCAAACTCTACATGATCCAACAGCCTGCATCTGATATAACCAGAACTAGGCACTTCAGAAGAAAGCTCCAAACTGGACAATTCTGAAGCTACTTACCCATGTAAGAAGGACTGTCCTCATGGCATTTTTATCAATAAACATTTATTTAACTAAAAGGCACCAAATCCCCATAAAGAATTACACCATCTTTCAAATGCAGTACAGTGACCTAGCTCTAGGGTGGCAACCTGGCCCATGAACCCAAGCTCTGAACAGAAAAATCATTTTAGCACTTGAACTAGAAGATCCCAGTGTGACAACAAGCCCTGCAATCAGGCTTAACCATAGTAGGCAATTCAAACGACAATTAAAGTATTAACTCTCTGCTGAGCAGCCATGGCCACACCATATTTTAAACTTACACAATTCATGTATTATCAAAATGCCAAAATTTGAATTTGATGTAACCAAAGAATTTTTTTAAAGATCAACAACTACAGAGTAACTCCACTTCTAAATTTCCAGAATTGTAAAACAGAACCATAGAACATGACCAAAACTTTAAAAATTCTGAACTAAAACTTAGAATACGGGAAGCTGTAAATACATAGATGTTATCAATAATACGTTGTCCTACTTTAACTACATCTTCAGGGGTCACTCCCAGTAGGTAATTCCGGTTGTATCTCAGCAACTGCTTACCTGTATCTGTGAAAATAATGCTTCTTCGTAAAGAACTTGCAAAACAAAACAGAAAAGTGACCTTCCAAATCAAACAGTAGTAGACAACATTGCTATTCTCCTTCACAAATCCCAGCAATAGTCTTAACTGTTCCACAGCATAGTAACTCTGGGGCAGAAAAACAGTCTCACCTCTACTAAATATCTCCTGAAGCTTCTGGTCACTGATCAATGCATTGACAGACTCTCTTAGTGAAGGCTGTTCCTGCAGAATCTGATTTTGACTCTCTGTTCCCATCTGTCAACAATAAACAGTTTTAACATAAAAGCACAGTCTTTTAAGGTAATTGAATAGTTAGTTTTTAAGGGAAAGCTCTTCTTGGACTGCTCTCATACTTAGAGACGAAGAAAAGTAAAATAAGAAAAACATTGCTCAGCATGCCAGTAAGAAAAAGCGAACTAGCTATGCAAAAATGATGCTTGACAGCTAGCTCACCAATGAACCAATACAGAGAGTAACCTGGGACTTTTCCAGTGCAGATGGAGGTTAGGGTAAGCACCTGGAAATGCAGGGAAATGAAATACAAATACATCACAGGACAGTTGAAGGAGAAAGACAAAATATGTAAGTGAAACTGTAAAAAAAAAAAAAAAAAATCAAATAAAAAAAATCTGACAAACACAGCATAAAGTTAAATTTGCACTTTAGCTGAACACAGTTCAAATACCTGAAACAAACGTAATCCACTGGCATCAGACAGGAAACGTAAATGTCTGTCCAGAAGAAACTCCACTGGGACCACAGAACCTAAACCCAGTTTATCTACTAGAGGTGTGAAGGTCTGTGATGAACAAGAAGAAACAAAGGTTATAAAAATAACTAAGCTCACATAGAGGCCAATATTTGTTTTCACATGCTCACTAAGTATCACAAAGAATAAAATTTCATTTCTCAACTTGCACCACTCAGTGTCTGAGTTTTATTGCATATTATTTATTCATTACGTCTAAGCCAAAAATTCTTGCAAGTGTGGCATGCCACAAGAAGGAATTATAGAAAATTGGTTCCACCTCTTCATTAAAACCATAGAATGGCCTGGGCTGGAAGGGACCTTAGAGATCATCAAGTCCAACCTCCCTGTTTTGGGCAGGGACACCACCTCTCGACTAGACCAGGCAACACATGGGGACCGAGCGGGAATCGAACCCGCGACCTCGGTGTTGGTCCTTGTTGCCAGCACCGCGCTCAAACCACTGAGCTAACTGGCCCCCTATCAGAACTAAGTAGAACTTCAAGCAGAACTGAAAACACCTTTTGTGGTATTTGTTTTTTCACAGATAATCATCATCTGATGCTCAGGTTAAAAAAAAAAAAAATCAAACTCTGGTTAATGGTTCAAACTATTCTACATATTTTGAGTATATCCTCCATTTTTACTCCTGTACAAAAGTCAGGTGGAAGGAATTCATAAGCTTATTATTAAATGATAACTTTTTTTTTGGCTAGTGTTTTTGGGAAAAAATGAAGTTCATTAACACCTGTACTATCAATATTCAATCACTAAAAACACCTGGCAGAAGCAGAATAACCTTACAGCATAACTGCTGATGGAGGAAGAAGTTGCCAACCACTAGAGTCTTTGAAACATGTTATCTGTCTCACGCTCACACTTACATGATTTTAACACACAAGTATTCATGACATTTTTCCTTTAATAGCTCTCATCAAGTTTGTTCACACTCCATTCTCCTGTACATGACAGCATGAAGACGCAATTTATTTTCTTAGTTTACACAGAACTATTTCCTAAAAGTAAACAGGACTAGAAGAGACAATGAAAGACAAACACACATTCATAAGTGATATAACTCAAAAAGCTCCCCAGAACCAAAAAACAAATCAAAATGAAAAAAACACAAGCACCCCCAAAAATACCATCCACTTTGTAACACTAAGGAGCTGGCTGCCCAGAACGCTCCACGCCACACATGTGCGCTCTGGTGTACTCCCACACGGGAACTTCCCTAGGCCTCTAGCACCTCGGGAAAGCCGGAGTGCCCGCACGGCTGTCCAGAGTACAGCGGATGGAAACGTTTTTTCAGCAAGTCTACAGATCCAGCTTGAGCTATGGCAGAAATACTCTAGGATGTCAGCGGACCCATATTTGCTTCTAACAGGTTCTGACACAACTCATTACACCATCAGTGTGTGGACTGTGGCAACACGCCCAACTCACTCAGGTGTTGAGGTATTTGGGAATCAGCTGAAATAAACTGGTCCTGTATAGACAGAATTTCCCAAATGAAATTAAACTGATGTTCATTCCTGGAGACAAGTTGCAAATACACTGAAAGGGTAACTCCACCTACAGAAAATCCACTATATACAGACACTCTGCTGTAGAGGCCTGGCTTTCTTCTGCCTTAAGACAACCACAATAAAGAAACCCTCAGAGAAAGAGGCAGTGCTGAACTCGTTCCTTTAAGCCCAAGTATCCATTTAAAATGCTACATTCAAATCCTATCAAGGCACAAGGTCCTTGACTGGAAAAAACACTGCAACGTGCCCATGCCCGAAATGCAGTATTAAGATCAGAAAGTAGGAACCCAAGCAGTCCAAGGACTGAAGAAAGAGAAAAGACACACGACCGGCAAAATAATGTGTCAGACAGCATGAAAACAAGGATAGGAAACTCATGTATAATCTTTCTTCTTCACAAGCCATTAAGAGAAGAAAGAAGGACATAAGAAACATTCTTGACGCTCATCAGGATGTTTATACAATGTGTATACTCAGACAGGCTTCCTAAAACATACTGGCTTTAGTCTCAAGTGTCATGGCCTGTAAAGCATCCTGTAAACAATACGTACAACCACTTCAAGAAACAGGAGCAAAATGTGTAGGTGATGTAAACTGATGCTGGGACACCTGTTAAAATGATACAAAAATCTTTTAACATACAGAGCTCTAGAGAGCCCTCAGTAAGATCAAAAGGTTTATTTTCACAATTCAGAAAAAACTAACACACTTAAAGTTCTAAAATAGGGAAAAATAATCTTTTCAGATACGTACCACATTTCTTTAGAGACCTGCTGGTAAACAATCTCATCTTGGCGATATAACAATTGCTGTGGTAGGAACTGGATGCATACTGCCTCTCAGATGACTTTCCAAAGGTGCTGTAATTACCAGGTAATTCCTCTCCTATTTACCATTTAAAAAAAATCCATCCCTAAGCAATTTTGGTACCTGCGTAACAGTGCCCTGTATGATATCTAAGTCTCGTGTTTCACAATACAGTTGATGCAAACCTCTAAGGATAAGAGAGCTTTTGGTCAAATACTCACCAATGCAGGCCACTGTGCTAGTGAGACTCGAGTCCCCTGAAGCACAACTGGATCATTTCGAGGTGCCCAAACCAATGATCCTTCCAGCAGTAACACGATAACTTCTTCAGCATGGACTTTCACCCAGGCATGTTGCTTCCAGTTACAGCCATCAAATTCCACAAAGATCTGATTTAAAAAAACCCAAACCAATTAGAAGGCATTTCAGCTCTTTTCAGACACTGAACAGAAAAAAAAAAGATTTCTACAATCCCTATGGATAAGGAGACAGCAGCTTTAGTCAGAGAAATCAGGGTAAGTATAGTAATGATAACACTGAGAACATCACATCTAAATAGCTGTCAAACACTACAAACGGAAGGGGAATCAAACTGGCAACATTTACTAACCTAGGAAAATCATTTATCCCCCAACACACATCACTGCCCCCAAATGCTGCATTTCCCCATAAAAAATTGAAGATATGAAAACTGTTTATCCCAAAATGTAACTGATGACCCAACGTAAGCCCCTCCCACATCAGGATTTTTTAAGAATATTTATACGCTTTCACTGGCACTTCCACACAGCCCATATTGACGGGGTTAACTGGCATTCACAGAATTAAATACCGCAGTCAGGAAAGTTTGCATTTGTGAAATCCACCCTATAGCACAAGTTTTGTGTTGCCTTTTACATTATTAAACTCCCAGAATCAAATGTAAATATTTTGGATGGCATGAGGCTATCCAGAAATACCTACTTACCGGATTTTCCACTACCTTATTTACAAGTATAAACCGCCCTGCAATTCTAAATCACTATTCTCCTTTTTTCCTATCACAAAGAACAAAAGCTAACACCATACGAAATTACATGGCAAGAATGCTAAGAACAGGAACACAGGCTATAAGTCTCATTCCACGACCTAACAACTAGGGCTATTAAATGTTAACAGGCAGCCGCACTCCAATTTTTCACCTATAGAACTTATATGCTACACAAATATAATCAAATACACCAGATGAAAGGCAAGAACTTCCGAATCAGCTAAGAAACAACTTGACCGAGATAGTCAAAACAGAATTTTGTAACAATGACAAGATCACCGGGGTAACAGGGCACTAACGGAATACAGACAGCTCTGCTTCACCAGCAATCCTCACTGAAAGAGGTAGTAGAGACCCCTCCTACACTCCTCTTACCCACTCCTGTTTGACTCAAAAGCTCAAACTCCAAACGGAGAGGGGGAAAATAAGAAGCAACTCACCCGATGATTCTTGAACTCCATTACTGCTTCAGCTGCTCTGCAGAGAAAGAAGGCTCGCCCTTCGAGAGATCCTTCCTTCGATTCAACAAATTTCAGCACTACAGTGGAAAACTGAACTAAACACCTTCCTGGCTTCAGTGGGCCTGTACCTATCTTCATATTGTATTCGTGATACTTTAGCACAAGCATGTGACAAAAAGAGGACTGTCACATCAGAGTAACAAAACGGAATTTTTTATATATACAGTATTACTGAGGTAATCATCTCGTTACAGTTCTCTTATCATAGAGGTTGTATGAAAAAAAATTGTCAAAAAACTATTAAAACAATCCTATCTTTGGAATCCGTGCTTCTTTGAGGGATATTTAATAATTTGACAAGGACAGCAGATTTTATAAGTAACTACACAGACAGGACCTCTCATTAGCACATCCCCCTAAACTAGTAGTTGACAAGGATCACTAAAGGCAGACAAGTTCATACAAGCAATAAAGTGCAGCTTATAACTCTGTCCCAAATAAATATGGATACGCACCAGCTTTATTATTTGATTTATTACTTCACACAAGGCTTAAATAACTCAATTTAGCTTGTGACACACATGAAGACTGTAAGAAAATTTCTTCCAGTCAACCCGTAAGACACCTCACATTTCTATGAATCACTAGAAGTCAAAGAGCTATACTTTTAGCTGTAAATTTTACATGCTGCTCCCTGGTTTAAAAAAAAATTCAAAAGGAAAAATACTACAAGAAATAGCCTGTGATGAGCTTTAAGATGGGTGTTCTATTTTTGTTAAGAGGCTCACTACACATTCTGACAAATACTGCGTACCCACCATATACAAAGCTGTAGAAACACCATCTGTAACATCCTGTAGGACGTGGATGTTACGGGACACCTCTCAACCACCTCCCACAGGTCTCTGGACTCTGGGGAGGTTAGCACTGACTAGAGGCTAGCCAATGTTATTACAACCTACAAGAAAGGCATAAGGGAAGGCCCAGGGAACTACAGACCTGTTAGTCTAACCGCAGCACCCTGAGAAATTATGAAAACCACAGAAGGTTCTACTGAAAGTCATTTAAATGATAACGCAATCATCAGGCACAGTCAAACACGGGTTCACAGAGCCAAAGTCTTTAGTTTAACTAATCTAATCTCCTATGACAAGACCATCCACCTAGTGAAAGAAAGAAAGGCCGTGTACGATGCCGTCCCTCACAGCATCCTTCTGGACAAGCTGTCCAACTGCGAGATAAGCAGGTTCAGGGTGTGCTGGGTGAGGAACTGGCTGAACAGCAGGGCTCAGAGGGCTGTAGAGTGAAGGGGGCTAAATCTGGCTGGTGAGCAGTCACCAGCGGTGTTCCTCAGTGCTTAATTCTAGGACCAGTGCCGTTCATTATTTTTGTTAATGATCTGGATGCATGAGTTGAATGGGAGGTGCTGCTGACTCTCTTAAGGGACAAGAGGCCTTGCAGAGGGCTCTAGATAGACTGAAGCACCGGGCAATTATCAACCACAGGAAATGGTAACAAGAACAAATACCAGATTCTGCACCAGGAATGCAGTAATTCTGGGCACAAAACATAAACCGGGAGAGAAGTGGCTGGAGAGCAACCCTGCAGAACAAGATCTGGGGGTGCTGGTGGGCAGCAGCTCAACAGGAGCCAGCCGTGTGCCCAGGCACCAAGCGGGGAAACCCCATCCTGGGGTGCATGAAAGCCAGTGTGAACAACCATTCAAGGTCAAGAGAGGGGATTGTCCTGCTGTGCTCAGTATTGGTGCGGCCTTAGCTTGGGCCCCACCATTTGAGAAGGACTTGAAGGTCCTGGAATCTGTCCAGAGCACTGGAACCAAGCTGGTGACAGGGCTGAAAGGCAAGTCCTCTGTGGTGCCACTGAGGACACTGGCTTTGTCTTGTTTGGAGAAAAGGAGGCTGAGGAGCAACCTCATTGCTCTCCACAGCCTCCTGAGGAGGCGACATGGAGAGAGAGGTGCTGATCTCTTCTCCCTGGGATCCAGGGACAGGGTGTGTGGGAACGGTTCAAAGTTGCATCGAGAGGCTCAGACCGGACACGAGGAAACAGCTCTTTATCAAGAGGGTGGTCAAACCCCGCAACAGGCTTCCTGGAGAGATGGTCGATGCCCCAAGCCTGTAAGTGTTTAAGAGGCAATTGGGCAGTGCCCTTAACAACATGCTTGAACTTTTGGTCAGCCCTGAAGGAGTCAGTCAGTTGGACTAGATGAACTACTGTATTCCATCACTTAACTCAGAAAATAGACCTGTTTTCCTTTCTAAAACTCCAGACCCACAAAATCCTTTTTAAAGCCATGAACTGGGTCAAAACGAGAGAAAAAATGTAAAACATTATCGTATCATAGAATCATAGAATGGCCTAGGCTGGAAGGGACCTTAGGGATCGTTTAATCCAACCTCCCTGTCATGGGCAGGGACGTCAGCTCTCAACTACACAAAGCAACACATGGGGACATACCAAGATCATCTCTCTCTCCTACAAAACAGAGAAATGTGCAAGCTTGTTTTACATGCTTTACATTAAATATTCAGTTTTCTTCCATCTTTTTATAAGTAACATAAGCAATGGAGTCCTGCTAAACTGACTTAAAACCATTAAAAAAGCTGTTACTCATTCTGTCAACACCCAACAGTGTTTTCCTGCACAGCGATACCCAAGGCAGCTGTTCCAGGAATATGCAACACCACACATGTCAGTATTGTCAGGAGTTTCCAATGGATCACACAGCAACAAAAAGGATGAAAGTCCCAATGTAAACAGCTATGTTCTCAGTTTCTGCTTCCAGAATCTGCAAGAGAAATCACTTGGAGTATGGAGTGCACAAGAAGCAGAAGCTGACTTGCACAGCACACCAAACGTTTTCCTAGTAATACAAAGTGGTATGTGCACAAACAACAGCATATTCATGAACTCATGCCCAACGTGCTCACAATTTTATGAGAAAAACAGTAAGTGGATCCTGAAAGAGATGCCTATAGCGAGGAAAGTACAGACAGATGAGACAGACTGGAGAGTCAATAAATGTGTTTCCTTTTGGTATTTAAAGTGCTAAACAGAAATATTCTGCCTCTGCTGAAAAACCCAGAAGCCTTAAGCAAAGTGTTTGCATTATAACAGAGAATTTCCTGGTATTTGTTCTCATCTTAATTTCAAAATTGCGTAGTTCTGAGTCAAGGGGGAAATGTCCGTATGCTGAAGCCCTACATCACAATATATGACTTATCGCACGCACCAATGACTCTATAAGTCATAGGGTTTTATCCACTGGCCATAGATTCTGCTGATCCCAGCTCTCCTCACAGTCAGTTTAGACAAGCCACTGGTAAGAACAGTAACGGTGCTTTGTTAATACCGATGCTTTTAAATAGTGGTACTGATGGCAGCAATGAGATACACAATTAGTGCAGACAGGTCTGTATCACGCACCAGAAAAAATTATGCTGCTTTGACAAAAACGCACCTGTAGGATTTCCCAGGCTTTTCTATGGAGAAAAACACCTTCCTTAAGCAGATACCTTCCTTGCAAACTATAAAGATTTTTATGTTTTGGCAGTTTCAGGTGGGAGGGGGGAGTGTCGATTTACAAAGCCATGGGGTTTTTTGCCAACGTGAAAAACAGAGGGTGCATACATACCTGTGATTCGCCCCCTTCCCGCTCCCACCTCTTCCCCACCCCGTTCCAACAAAAAGCAACACGAGAAAGCAAGCAGAACTATTGCTCTGCTTTATTTGATATGCAGCCTGAAGCATTTTTCCAGAAGACACATTCTTGTCTAGCTACAACCCTAACATTCAGGCCTTAACAAATTATAGACAGCTATGGTCTCATTAAAAGTTTTCCAACATCAGCTCCACTATGAAAGCAGCAACAGTAGGAAACCCATAGTGTAGATAAGACAGATATATTGGTGTTTTTCATCACATGACACACCGGCTCTAAACATGACTTACAACAGAAAAAAATACTACAGCTTATTGTACCGGAATCTGCACAAGATCTAATGTAGATGCCACCTATTAAAATCACAAAATTGTTACATCCTAGGGTTTTATATATCATAAAAAGCAGATGATGGCAAAAAATCCAAGTTCAAAAATATCCCTTAAAATGGTCTTAAATTTTACCTAGTTATGAAAGGAAGGATGGTCCATCAGAGTAGCCAGAGACTCAGGTTCAATTCCCTCCTTCATCAGAGGCTTCCTGCATGACCTTGATCAAGCCATTTAGTCTCACTGGCTGAGTTTCCCCATCTGTAAATTGGAATAATAGTACTTATGCCCAGAAAGGAGGCACTAGTAGGAATCTGTTGCAGACTACCAAGTAAAATTGGGTAACAAGTTGGCCCACGACCTCTTACTCAGGTTGCAGAAATAACTACCTTGACAACGTGCGGGAGAGCATGGAAGGGAAGGTAGATACCGAGATTTCAACTTGGTAGACACATCAAAGATCTCATGCTGCTAGTATCTCCATTAACTGAGATTTAAATAATTAAACTGCAGTATTTTTCTAAGGCAATCAAAGAATTACTTTGGAATCCATTATATGAGACGAAGATGATGTACACACTGATGCTTAGAAAACTTTTAGCTTCCTGATCCGTAATTGCACTTCAAACTATTTCTCACAAGAAAAGGCAAAAAAAAGACAATCTGAAACGCGCTGAGTGTTTTACTGCAGCTGATTCTGGAAGTCAAAAAAATTACAAACAAAAATAAGGAGAAAAATCCTCCTCCAAAATAATTTGTATCAAGACAGATAAAAAGCAGACTTCATCACATAACCATGAAACCACTGTTACTGTACAGAACAATGATGCTTAAAGGCTGACACTAAGACACTATACATTTAGCAAAAACACTAAATATATTACTAAAATTAGAAAATATACATAACTTTTATGTTTTCTTGGCACTTTCATATGGTTATCATGCAGAATGGTAACTAAGTAAAACACTCAAATGTGCTTTTGACAGGGTTTAGGGCAGAAATAGTATTAAAACAGCAGGAGCCAGAGAAACCATAACTCTACTAAAGTAAAGCCATTACCTTATGCAGTAACAAGCTGCTAATAAATGGCCACAGATATTTACCATAAGTATTTCTGGTTTGTGACTGAAGATGAGCATTGGTATGATGTCACTCAACAACTGACATGCAGTCACCTATAGCGGTCATTTGCAACTTTTAATTAAGACCGACATTCTTATGAATCAACAGGTTTCAGGGAATAGTAACATTTACTTTTTTGCAACAGCTTAAAAAATACTCGCCTTCATGTACCTGAGACTTTTTAAAAAAAATTCTTTCAACAACTTCAACAGCTAACAACTGCCAAGCAGCTGAACACTTTCAGATATAGCCTGATTCGTACAGTTTTGGTTTATGCCAAACAAAATAACCAGGCATCTCTCTTGAAGAACAAATGCTATCCAAGTAAAATTTGAGCTCTAACAGCAACCTCATAGCCCTGGGGCTGCACGGCCAACACGAATATATCCAACCAACTGAATCGAAAGCCGCAACACCACACACATCAGACACAGCACCACTTCACGCAAGCCGTACCTCCAGCCAGTTGCGTAACCACCCTCACACTCTGAAATGAATCCAGTAATTCTGATGTATTTTACACCAGGCAAAGACAAATATGTTAATCACTACACTCTGCTTTTTAAGAGATACTTCATTTCAGAAAATGTTTGCATTCCTACAGAAGCTTCTTGCCATCAGAGTCCACCTTACTGCACGGCCAGAGACAGACTGCCTTTTGAAGCCCTTTATACACTAAGAACTCACTCACCACTCCTCAGGCCTATCCTTTAAAAGTGACACCTTCCCCCCCCGCCTTAGTTTACACTAAAATAAACACTTCTGAATTTTCCCTGCTGTTAGTAACTTGAAATCCATCCCTGAGATACCAGAAAGCGTGAATTTCATAGAATATAACTGTTTGGGAAATACATATATTTTTGTCAAATACGATGCTTTTTTTCCTATTACTTCCAAAATGCATCCTCATCAGATGCTTGTCTTCATCCCGATCAAAGTGTCACTGACTTCAGTGAAAAAATAGCAAGACAAACTTTTTTGACTACTGTTTCTTTCTACAGCTATTTGGACTGCAGAGATGATGGTTATTTTCTGTTCTGCAAAACAAACCACCTAGAAATCCAAGTACACCATTCCTAATCCCAAGTATTCTACAACTATCTGCAAGGAAAAGAATGAGGACCTCCAGAACTCTGAGCAAAAAGCAACATCTTTAACTGCAGGATTCATTCCTAAAGTTTTTAAACAATTTAAACGGAGCAAAATTGGCAAGCAGCAAATACACCACCTGTATTTAAAAATAAGAAAGAAAGGACCTGATAACTAGTAACCTATTAAGATATTAGTGGTTTCCCAAATATCAGAGCAAGCTTCAAGTGAGGGCTGGGCAAGGGGTCTGCAAAAAAAAAAAAAATAATGGCAATAAACCAAAGGAGTTAGAAGTGAAAGAAAATTTTAACTACATAGCATACATTCGATACGACGGACTTCTTACCGCACCTAACCTGAACTTGAGTATCCAAAGTGCTATACAGCACTGCACCAAAAACAAAGGCTGGAATTTACAGAAGTCTACAGGGAACTGCAAAAGCAGGATGAAAATAATTAGTTTTAAAATTGCAACTATTGGAGCAGCAGAATAGTTACTGCAACATAACTGTGTCATTGATAAAGCTGGCATTATATCAAATTTCTTTAGACATATTCCAGGCCTCAAATCTAATGGTACCTCAAACAGGCCAGCGAAGAATCTGAGGACGTTTTGAAAGTTCTTAGAATCACAAACTCTGAAAATCTGCTACTTCAGTGGCTAATTCTGGTTTGCCTCTCTCTTTTTTTTCCTTTGCTTTCCAAGTTTGGCATCTTCCCTGAAAAAACATTAGTGATAAAGTAGTGGTACATCTCATTTTTGGTGGGTTTTGTAGATTAAATTGAATAAAGTAAAAAAAAAAATATTTACGGTTATTAGATGATAGATCACATGACTGTAGTTAAAATAAATGCAATCTCAAAGAAAAGCTTTAACCTGAAGCATAATTCTCAACAATCCAAGAATAAGAAACCAAAGCTGCTACTCTTAAGTAAAAAATTATGCTATTCTTTAGAAGAAGGTCTACGAAACTGTGAGCCTCTCTCCAGAATCACCCACCTCAATGTCACTTAGAATACTAAGCAACTCCAGCCATGAAACTCATCTCTGAATAGTTACTAATGTCAAAATGAACAAGGTAGACATCAACAAAACTATGGCTTTTTTGAGAAAATTCATGAAGATGACACGATATGCTAAACAAACAAACAAAAAAACCCCACAACAACCTGACTATACAAGAAAACCTCCCCACCTTTCTGTGCATTTTGCAAACAGAGCATCACCACCTAGTGTAGGCAAGATCTAACAAGGGACTTCCAACAGTGAGTACTGGCACCATGGCAGCCACCACCAAGCAGCACCAGCTCAGATCAGCGAACCACCACCACGATCAGTGAGCGACAGTCGTTAAGGCTTCTTTCCAACCACAGATAGGCTTGCAATAAGAACAGATTCAAATAAAACATACTTAGAAACTAAAGAAGGAAATAAACGTGCCACTGATTCAAGAGCTGGATGCCTTGGGCAGACAGAGTATCTAATCAAAAGACAGCAGCATGAATTATTAGGTGCAGACAGCAGCAGCTTCACAGGGAAAGCACGAAGCACTGCACAAATAACTGGAATCACAAGCACAGGGACCTCAGGACAACAAGTGTGTGGAGGCAAAACTGAGTTTTGGTTCTGTAATCAGCAGCTGAAACTGGAAGCATTAAGGCTGCTTAGAGAGCACTCACTCTGACACTATTGAGGGAAGTTACTATATCAGCTAATATAATTTATGACCACATTAAAAAGCTATTCAGCAATCAAATGCTAACATGATACACAAACTTTCATTACACTGGCTAAGTCTTCTCGGAAAGACATTCCTTCAAACATTTCCATAAGAACATGATGTGGCTATACAGAAATATTTCTGAAGCCACCATCACCCTGGAAGTTAGTTTAAAAAGTGGGAGCTCTGTAAAAACCTCAAGCACATGGTGGCAACACAGAGAAGTCAAAATACAGCATGGAAAAACCCTAGAAATGTTAAATATTAGGAAACCGACCTTGAACTAAAAAAAAAAGGGAGGGTCAGTCTAATTAATAAGCAAGGAATTCACTGAAGCACAGAACAAGATCGGTCAAAAGGAAAGAGCTGCTCAGCACACAGGACTTGCCCAAGGACTATGTATATACAAACTACGTGCAGAAGATTACTTTCTTACAGAAATAAAATGAATGCCTTGTACCTTAAAAAGTTAAGACTACAGAACAGATTTCTTGAAGCAGTTGCTCAATTAAAACACTGGCTTACCTTTTTCACCCAAAATGTTAAGGAGACACACTGCCTATAAAGCAGAGATATAACACAATAATAACTCAAGACAAAACCCCTGAACAACTGCCATAAATCACTTCTATTCCAATACAGTCCCTGCTTGTTGTGAACCTTCCCACCCCTGCCATGGAGTCCCAGTTTCAACTCCCTGTCTGAAAACTGCTCTTCCCACTGCAGCCTGAAAGCATCTACCAACTCCCCAGTCCCAGGTCAGAGAGAACCGACACTGCAGCAGATGCATATGCACACAGCTGGCACGAACCCCCACACCCCCCCGTCCCCAACAGGCAGTTCATGCATTTTCCCACATTCTTCTCTACTGTCAAGATGAGTTTCAGGTGGCATCTGAAAACTAATTGAGTGCACATAAATCTAAATCCAACCTCACAGGGTTCCAGCATTCCTTGTCTACTACATACAGTCTCCAGACAGGAAGACATTCTTCTCCAGTGTGACCTAGTGAGAAAAACTAGTTGAAATACCCTGATGATGGTTAAGACAACAGTTCTGATACTTGCAAAGAAAATTAAGTTTATTCCGCAATTCAGGTAGTTTCTAAATATCAACTTTAATGAGTGAAATCCCCTATGAATAAGATACTTCAGATTACCACAATTTTGCTAAACTATGTAATCTACATATCATGTACAAGGGAAAATGTCTTCAGAACACATTCAAATATATGTGCAAATTACTGTAGGACATAGATAGAAACTCGGACACTAAAAAACTTGTGAGAAATGTAACTTACTACTCATAAAGAAGGTAAAACCCCCCAAATCTAACTCTTTCTCTAAGAGCTACCATAAGAAACATATGTGGATTATTCCAAAACAGCCCTACTCAAAGTACCTTGTGTCCTAGGCCTCCTGACTTCCCTGGTATTTGTACAGCTTGTCTATGCATTGAAGAGTCATCCTGCACACTTTTGTACTGTCCCAAGTGTGGCACATTGAGCCACTTTGCCTTTAACACTTAACACGTCCTTTTACAATACTGGGACGATGCTGAGTTTTATAAAGCTTGACAGATCTTTTATGGTTGTGTCCTAATAGACTTTTTGAGAAAACAGGTAAGATCTGTTTCCAGTTAGAAAAAGCAATGCTGTTTTGTAACAGTAGCACCGTGTTTCCTCTGGATGTATCTTCCAGGTGCTCTGAAGATAGCACAACTAGGACTGACCATTATATATACTTTTTGGACTAACCATAATTAGTCTACTCCACGTTTTACTGAAGTAAGAGTATTCAAGAGTTACCTTGCGTAACCAAATTTGCACAGGGGGAAAAAAAACAAAACCTCTTCAGAGGCTTTACCCCACCAGAAAAAGCAACAGTTTCCTAAAATTCCAGTGTTGAGGGGGGAAAAAAAAGAAAGAAAGAAAGAAAAAGTAGGCAGCAGCTATTTCAACTGTCTTCTGAAATGCTTTAAGTTCTATACTTCTTGGCTATTGCCGAGTTTTGTACCTTGGAAAGACGTAGATATGCAACTGCAGTTTTGTATTTCTAAAAGCCCCACATCAGATTACAGGCTAGTCAGTGAAACCACCCCACAGGATAACACAAGAAATCAGAGACTTAAGTAACCCAAAGAGGAGAACAGATTTTCTTTTCCTAGTCTCTTTCAGGCCCAGTCCACATTATTACTCTACCTTAGATAAGCACTTCCGAAACTGTCCTTGAGTGCTTGGTGCCAACTCGTCACTTCTTCTGGCAGAATGAGTTTAAAAAGACAACTTATTTTTCTTAGAGTACATCGTTATCACTGTCAAAGCAGCGCTCATTATGCAAGGAAGGTTCCATGACAACACCAAATATTCCACAACACAGACCTCTGAAAAATCTGCCTTCAGTATTTTACACAGTTCACTTTTGAGACTGTACAGATTTGGGGAACATACTGTTTAGAGACAGCTGCATCACTGAAACTGTGCTGAGTGGAAGGTTATTGATGAAAGGAAATGGAGGGAGAACTGCAGTGCTGAACAAACGTAATGAATACACACACCATTCTTCCCATTCTATCAAGCACAGAGATTGATTTTTACCTTGCTAGGGTAGTGTAATAGGTGACACATGGTAGGACTAACCAGGAAGCAAGCGACTACATTATGTTGGACAGAGATTCACATAAAAAACAAAACAATCCACACTCCATCAAAATAGCAGTAAGATCAGGCACATCAAAAATTCACTACACCATACTCCTATTTGAGATAAGATGATTCTATAATACAAGAGTACTAACGATACACGTGTCAAGTGCAGTCTGCTACAAGAGTAGCTCTCCAGAGGAGGATCTAGCCCCAGTACATTTTCACATTTTTCATAAAGTTCAAACACTTGTCCCATTTTCCTTTTCAAGACGCTCTTTCTGCACGGTTTTGTTTTCTTCCTCCTCCTCAAACAAGTAAGGGAGCAGCTACAGTGCATCACCCCGGCTCTCAACCACAGACATCAGGTGCTAGGACACCTGGGTTTGCAAAGCTAAAACCACAACACTACTGCCTCCTGGTAAGCCCCAGCTGCAGTTCAAAGCAAGGCAAAAGAAAGCAGCATCATGCTAGGAAGTCAAGGCAACTTCTTAATGTCAGAACTCTGCAAAAAAGTCTAAACAACTTATGATAACAACAACCAATTTTTGAAAAGCTAATCACATACAGAACTAACAGAAATTTTCACGAACACAGAACGTCACCTGCCCTACCACGGGTCATTTGAACAGCCACAGTCCTCGGAAGCATGCCACCAATTCTCCAAAGCATGCCATCGCTTAGAGCGAATACTTGCAAAACTAACACACGTAAAGAGAAACAGCACAGATCTATTTCACGAGCTCTTCTTAAGATCTCTACCCAAGCATCTCACTGAACTATACTAGAACTAAGGCATATAAATGCTAAAAAAGCTTTGAACACATTAGACGAAGTACAACTCCTAGAGTTGAAAATCCAATCAGAAAGAGAATGAAGTCGATAATCACCACTCAAAACTAGGCTTTCAGACAAGGGGCATCCCTTAGGCTGATCAAGAACACTTGCTATCTTCCCGGAAACGCAACAACAAAACAAACAGGCACGCTTAAAAGTTACGTTCAGCATCGGAAAGCAGAAATGCCCTAGCACGGCTGTTCCACAGGT